>NC_137138.1:2380587-2400587 GCF_949319135.1 Squalius cephalus | reverse complement strand
ATGATTTAATTTATTGTCAGTAAGTGTTTTATTTTGATCGTTTTTATTTTAAATTCTCTATTTTTATTTTATTTTTATGATTTAATTTTAGTAAGTGTTTTATATTTGTTTTTATTTGAAAATTATTTATTTGTTTTATACATTTTTTATGATTAAATTTTTTGTGTATTTAATGTATTTTATTTTAAAGTAATTTATTTTAATTTTACACATTTATGATTTTGTGTTTTATCTTGATAGTTTATTAAAAATATTTGTTTTAATTATACATTTTATGATTTAATTTATATTTAGTGTTTTATTTTGATAATTTTTATTTTAAAATTATTTATTTATTTTAATTTTACATTTTTATGATTTAATTTATATTTAGTAAGTGTTTTATTTTGATTTTGATTTTAAAATTATTTATTTTAATTTTTATTTACAATCTATTACAAACTAATTAGCTTTTCATAAACTCACAAACGTAGTGTTGAATAATGTTAAGGAGTTGTAGGCAGTATTTGAGGGAACCTGATGTTGATTTCGTGTGTGTGTGTGTGTGTGTGTTCTCAGCTCACGGGACTCTTGCTTCGAGGTGCGAAGCGTGTTCAGGTGAACGTGTACCTGCATCAGATCCCAGGCTTCAGGTGAGGACGAGTCTGATCACAAAACATCATGATAGTGAGTTTAGCTCAGACTGCTCACATTTCCCTTCAGAAAATCCAGAAACACAGTGGCTTTACACACGTTTGGTTTCCGACCAATCAGGGCAGGGCAGGCTCTGAGAGAGGCGGGGTTTAGAGTGACTGAATCTTCCAACGAACTGTTTTAGACACTTGGAGAAATGAGGTGATGTGCAATGGACATTATTAGAAAGTTAAAGTGTTTTTGACCTCTGATGCATGTAAAACTATTGCATGAGACTTCAACACAACATTAGGAACCTAAGTTTGATGTCATAAATGTAAAACCTTGTTATTGTGTTTAGCTCCAGAACTACTTCTGATTGAGGAAGGCATGTTTGTAGGGTTACATGAGCTCCAGTAAAACGAATGCATTACATAAGCCTCTCATGAACCCTGACCTGAAGTAGGTCACTCCGGCTGTAATGATTGACAGCTGCGTGATAAAGCGGATTGGAGTTATTTTAGGACACACATGGTGTTACGGGCCGCTTTCAGAGTCTGTTCGGGGGTCCGATGACGTGACCGAAGACACAACGCTGCCAAATGAGCCGACAGCTTTGCTGGCTTGGTTTTGAAATGCGATACACTATCTGAGAGCCAAGCCTCTCAGCACAGATAAATCATCCTCATGAGTGTGTGAACGGAAAACATCTCTGCACATCTATTATCATCAGCATGACACATGGACGTCGTGAACTGACTTCCTTCTGTCCCGCCGATCTGATAATGCTCATCTGAGAGGAGCCGTGTTTCCAGACACCTACTCTTATGCACATTTTGGGACATTGCATTAAAAAATGCTGGATGAAAACGCCAAGATGCACATTACGTTCAATTCAAAACGTGCATAAAAAACTTGTGCGCTCAATTGAAGCGGATATATTTTTTATCTGATAAGAAGACATGCACATAACTATCGAAACACTTTTAATGAATAAATCCCTTGATGAGCAACAAGTAACTCATGTGATTGGATCACTGGAGTAACCAGCGGACCAATGGCATCGCAGCATGATGGAAAAATAGCTAGTGTTATTTTAGTTTTTATTATAGTTTTATTCATATTTTTGAATTAGGTTTTATTTTTATATTTTTAGTTTTCATTTACATTTTTGGTCATTTTATTATGTGCTTTTATCTTTTTATAACTTTTTTGTTTTTTAGGTTTGAGGGTTAATTTATTTTGATGGATTTTATTTAAAAATAAGTATATTTTCGTATATTGTATTTGATTTCATCTTTATTTCAGGTAACAGAAATGTTTTTACTAGTTTTAGTGAATGATAATAACCCTGATATGTGTCTGTCATGCATCAAATATTGCATTAATATTCACATATTCTTGGCATATTTTCTTCTTCTGGTTTGCAGTCAACCTGGGAAAATCCAGACGGTGGTGTTTCCAGTGATGTACCTTAATGAGGTAAAGTTTGACTAAATCAATATCTCCACCAGGCTTTTATGGGATGTTGAGCTTGTTTACATGTTAAAACCTGTTTTAGACATGAGAATCTGAGTCGTTCCGCTGGATGACTTTAACAGACGGGTTATCAAGCTTCAGAAGAAACTCTTCCTGGAAGCTTATCTCAGTTTAAACTGTGCTTTGAGCTCGTGTTCGTGTGTGTGTGTGTGTGTGTGTGTGTCAGAACTGAAGCTGGAGGAATCGGCTTCTCTTCCCAGGAGAACGGGAGACTCTTAGAGAGATTTTCATCACTGTTGCTTTGTTGAGATGCACAATTATGAAAGGTGTGATGGACAAACTGTCCAAACATGATGCAAAATAAATATTTACACAAGCCATGGAAGAGTAAAGAGACAGAGAGGGTTGTGGTTGCATCAGTTTCTCATACTTTAACTCGTGTGTAGAAATAAAGATATAAACCAGTTGCTCTGAATAAAAGTGCTGATAATGAGAGAAATCACGATCATGATCAATGTCATACAAATAATTATGATTAATGATTTAATTCTTTTTTATTTGTCTGTTTTCTGTCATAATATAATATAGGGTTATTATCGTTAACTAAAACTATTAAACCCATTTCTGTTAATAGAAATAAAGCTTGAATAAAATAAAATAAAATAAAATAAAATAAAACATAAATATTAGATGGAAAACTTAAACAAAACAAAAATTAGAAATGTTGCCTTGGCAATAAACTGAAATACGTTTAAGTTGTAGAACAAAAAATATTAACTGGAAATAAATAACTAAATCTTTTTAAAGATTTAAAAAAAAAATCTAAATAGCATTATTAAATGAAAAAACAATACAATGACAAAAGTACATAACAAAATTATTAAAAATTAAATTAACATTAAAACAAAATAAAAGGTCATTCAAAATATTAATAAAACTATCATAAAACTAAAATAACACTGAATATAATATAATATAATATAATATAATATAATATAATATAATATAATATAATATAATATAATATAATATAATCGGGCTTATTATTGTTAACTAAAATTATTTAAAACATACTCTGTTAATTGAAATAAAGCTGACATAAAATAAAATATAAATATTAGTTTAAAAATCTTAAACTAAACAAAAATTAGAAATGTTGCCTTGGCAATAAACTGAAATAATCAGTAAAATAATTAACTGGAAATAAATACAAACTAAATTAATAATAAATCTAATTAGCAATATTAAATAAAAACACACACAATGAAATGACAAAAAATAAAATTAAGTAAATAAATTAATTAAAATTACCATGATAATAAAAAATATAAAAATATAAGCTAATATAAAATATTAATGAAACTATAATAAAACTAAAATAAAAACAAACATTTCACTGAGTAATATAATATAATATAATATAATATAATATAATATAATATAATATAATATAATATAATATAATATAATATAATATAATTAAACCCAAACAGCCTTCATTTCAAATAAAGGAAGACCTTTGATGACAATCTTTGTGTATTTATTTTATGATCTTTAACATGAAACATGATATTATGCATATTATGGCATGTCTTTAAGGCAAATGTGATGGAAATTTAAACAACATAATTATTGTGGTTATCTCAGATGATCAGACATCAGGAATCACGACAGCCTAAACTCAATTCTGCAGATGGAGATCTGAACTCATTGAAGTTATTTTTGAGTTTCAGTGTGTTCACATCACAGGATGAAAGTGTGTGTCTCCTCTGATCTAGTAAACGCTTCCTCCTGTTTTCCAGAGCGTGGTTATTGACGAGGAATCCGCCCAGAAGCTGAGAGTGGTGGTTACCGAGGCTAACGTGATCGTCAACGTCCCCTTCATAGTGATCAGTGTTGGCGTCTTACTGGGCGTGATCTTCATCGTGCTCATGTGCCGGCAGCAGCTGCCACAGGTGATGTCACTTCCTGTGGTGCACTATCACTGAAATAAAGCTGCAATAAAATAAGAAACAAATATTGGAATAAGTTTTTACAAGAAAATACAAAATCAGAATTTCACGTTTATTTCAACGTGTTACCTGTACGTGTTTTTTAAAATTTATTAGCAATCTTTGAGTGAAAATTCTAAGTTTCTACACCAAATTATTTTTAGTGTAACTGAAATAAAATTGAGATAAGTACCTAAAAAATAACTTAAAAATGTAACTAAAAATTTTATCTAAAATGTAAAACATTAACATTTATATTATATTATATTATATACACTTAGTTAGTATAATGTAATACAATAATATATGGGCTGTCAAATCGATTAATTGCATCTAACATAAAAGTTTGTGTTTATATAATATATGTATATATATATATATATATATATATATATATATATATATATATATATATATACAAACACACAGACAGACAGACACACACACACACACACATATATATATATACAAACACACAGACATATATATACAAACACACAGACAGACAGACACACACACACACACACACACACATATATATATATATATATATATCAATTGTAGTAATAATGTAGTGTATATACATTATTATAATAATAATAATAATATATATACACACACATATATTATATAAACAAACTTTTATGTTAGGTGTGATTAATCGCGAATAATCGATTTGACAGCACTAAAATATAATATGATAAAATAAAATAAAATATATAATATAATATTATATAACAATATAATATGGGCTGTCAAATTGATTAATCGCATCTAACATAAAAGTTTGTTTATATAATATATGTGTGTATATTCATGTATATCACAGACACGCACACACACACACGTATATATATGATGAATTAATAATATAGTGTATATATTATTGTATATATATATATATATATATATATATATATATATATATATATATATATATATATACACACACATTATATAAACAAACTTTTATGCTAGATGTGATTAATAGCAATATAATATAACACGGGTCAAATTTCATAAACGGATGCAGTAAAAATGGGGTAAAAGGAAAGTGGACAAGTGAGTAATTTGGAGTGCTTACATAAACAGCATTAATGCTTCATAGATATTGCACATTTCATTTGAAACTTAGGAAAACTCCAGTCACATTTCATTATAATAGAGTTTGATTTTAGAATTGGCGTAAGTCAATGCCAGGTTGTGGTGTCTGTTATGACCGTCACTGACTGATAGTGTAGTCTGAACCCGTCATCACAATGATATTCTAATACAGACAGATATTGGGTCATTTTAATTAGATCCATTCGTTGCTGTTTATTAAAGTCTTTGTGTTTGATGTGATCTTCTAGAGCACTGCGGCTGAGCGCCAGCCCCTGATTTCATCATAACTCCCAGACGTGGCCATAAACCGGACGATATCAGGATGAACTAACATTCGCTTAGACTTCGAGGAGGATTTGGTTTTCACACGGCGAGGGTCAAAGGTTGAAGGAGCAGAGACTGACGGCTCAAAGTGCGAAGTGCGTGTCGGGTCAGCCTGGCTGTCGGATCCATCGCCCGGGTCGTGTTTTTAATGCCATTTCATTTTAGATGATTGAGGATCATAGAGCCAAAAAGTGCAGGTGCCTCCAAATTAGCCAGTTTATGAGTTTTATGTTATGAAAATAAATCAGAAAACACTAATGGAGTGGGCAGTGATGCAACACATTACACATCACAGGTATTGATATGAGATATCGTACACATCACCACAGACAACAACTATATTATTAATACGCTTATGCAATTCTTTACCATGAGCTCATCTGCCAAATAAACTGACAGTGGTGCCGATATCAGTACTAATGTAAGTTATAGTCTGTGTATTTACAGCCAATAACGTTCAGGATAAGTGTGTGTTTTAAAATTCTGTTGCTGACCAAATTGTCACTATCTTTGATTTGGTGCGGTGATGTATTTGCACTAAGTCTGTTTTCACGTCTGCCATATTAAGTGATTTTCTTTGATGCAAACCAAGATTTTGATGGTGCAGAATGTTTTTAGAGTCGATTAATAACATGAATATACAGTAAACCAGGACAGTTAACAGGCTGAATGTTTCTGACTTGCCACTAAAATAATTGATGACCTTGATCACTGATTTGAACTCTATACGCAACTTGTTTTCAGTGTTTCATAGTTTCAACAGCACAGTATTACTACAGCTTCGAGACGGTTCAGCTTGAACTCAGGAAGCGTCTCAATATTCATTTAGTTCATTTACATGCACTGATCAGTTTTAATCTGATGTTTACTAAGCCTCATGTCCACTAGGTTCACTTTCTCTGTTATTCTTGTAATGCATAATGTTCAGGTGTTTGGTGGCTGGAGGTTGTGGTGTTTTTTAGGTTTGAAAAGGGACGAGGGTTTACTAGTTGTTTAGTTTTGCTGAATTTAACAATATTACAACATGATCTGAAACTGTGGTCTGATTTCAGTTTTACTTTACCTGAAACGACCTTCAGTCTATCCCGGACGAGCCCCCAGATCCGTCAGATTAATTTTCAGGTGACATAAACATGCAACAGCGACCGTCGTTTACTTAATGGAAATATTAAAGCTTGCAATTATAATTGTGAAATAATCATGTAAAATGTGCTTATGAATTAAGACCCAGTGATGATGACAACAACAGCTGTTTTAGGTTTATAAAAGAAATGTTAATGATTCCGTTTTTTTAAATAATTGTTTTATCAATTTATTTCATCATGTGAGCATTTTAGTTTGTTTTTCTTTAAAAAATGTATTGCACTATCAATGTAACAAGATAATGAGACAAACAATAAAACATTTTAACAAAATAAAAAGCATGTCACACTATCTCACTTTATGTGTCTGATATTTACAAAATAAATAAAATCCTAATTCTTCTGTAAGATGCAGCTGAAAATAAAATACATTTGCTACAGATTATTTTGCTATATATGATTGTATTTTATCAGATCAAACATGGGCCTCACTGAATCTGAATCAGAAACTAAGCATGCAAAGTTAATATTTTACATGTTATCAAGATATGCACAACGCTGTTAATGGTGGCTGATGATGAAACTGGAGTTATTGGCATGTTCCTGAGTTTCTGAAGGATTGAATCTGTCAAGAATATCGTCATATTTCACTCCAGAATCAAAATAAAGAAATGAAAAGTAATATTTTATCATTTTTTTGATTTTGGAGTTTAATATGACATGAACATTTCTTGGAGAGATTCACCCGAATACAGTTCATGTAGGTCTGACAGTCTTTAGATGTTGGATGTAGGTCCTGATGTTCGAGAAATCGAATTGATGGGCAATTTTCGCCATTTTGTTTTTCATATTTTGAATTTGGCGCCAGAATCATCACGTCACTCACGCCAGTTGAGCTTTATTAAAGGAGCATGTGTGTTTCCTGAAAGAGAGGAAAGGATTGGTAAGTTAAACTTTAACACTCACACAAAAATATGAGGATAATCATAAAAAAGCAAATATGAAATGCGTGTGAAAAATTCCCTCTAATGCTGAAGTGTAGCATAATGTTAATTGCTCCGGAGTTGCTGATTCACGTAGCGGTTAAAGTTTTCTCTGATAAACTCTTAGTCTTATCTGTCTTTTAAAAGGTTGAGGTTGAGGTTTCTGTGTGAAAGTGTGTTTTTGTGATTAGGGCTGTGTGTCGATACAACTACTAAGCATTATTTCGCGATTAATTCGCGTTTCTCAAAGCGCCGACAATTCCTCGTGAGGCGCCGTACACACGCATGACGAGGCGAATTTCTGAAAGCGCGCGATTATCTAGTCACAATCTACATTATTTTATGTCCCTTTAGTAAATGTGAACACCTCTTTTTAAAAAGAAAATCTATCACAATGAAGTGAAAATATAGGTGAATTTCAAATCATTTATCTTCTTTGGTTTGAATGGATTTTTTATATATATTTTTTTATGTCTAAGGAAGTGACATCATTTATTGGAGGATTTGTGAACTTTATGTTGACGTCCTCATGTCAACAAACTGTCAATTTTTCATTGAGCAATTACTTTAACTGTTTACAAAAATCATGTCTGCCAAACCTAGAAATACTTTAAATTAAACTACAGCATATTCGGCAACACTTTATAATAGGCCCAAGTTCTTATTTGATAATGCATTAGCTTAGCTAACATTAACTAACAATGAGCAATACAAGTCTAGTTATACAGCATTTATTCATAATATTAGTTATTAATATTTGTTGTTCATAGTGTTTCACAGTGCATTAACTAATATTATGAGTTTTAGAAATGTTAGTAAATGTTGAAATGACCATTATAATGAATGATCTAAATGCTGCAGAAGTTTTGTTTATTGTTCATTCATGTTAACTAATGTAGTCAACTAATGTTAACAAATCGATCCTTAATGCAAAGCGTTATTGCATATTAGTATTCATTTTTTGGTAACACTTTACAATAATTTTCTGTTTGTTAATAGTTAACTGTATGAAAAAGCATTTATTAATCTTAATAATAAAGTTGCTCATATTATTTAATGTATCTGATCTAAAATGAACTAACAGTTGTGTTTTATATGGCTACTTTCAAGCATTTAATAAGTATTTTAAAGGGATTAAATGAACAATAAACAATTTTAAGAACATTAGAAACGTGCATATAGTCAAACTTTTATTGCATTTTTGGGCCCTTTTAATGCTTCACCTGCAGTAGTTTGTTCCACACTCATAATGATCTCTGCATCCAGAACCCACGGGTTTCAGAGTGTTCCATCGCCATAGTAACGAGCGTTTGGCCCGATGGATCAGTCCAGTTGCCCAGTCAGAATCTACGGGTGCCGACTGGACCTGCGGACAGAGAGAGGCAACCTGTCAATCACATGAGGTCAGCCAATAGCAAACCACAACCAGCCAATCAAGTCCACACATAGCCCCGCCCCCTACATTTGTTCTTGTTTGAGAAGCATTTCACTTGGATATAGTGCCTCATGGCACTTTCAGTTCACTGACATCCAGAGATAAAGGTTATTTATTAAACATCACAACATCACGCCGCTTTAAAGGATGATAAATGTCCCGAATTGACAAATTTAGACTTTTGAGCAACTAAATTTAGAAAGTCAACAAGGTCGTTCCAAACATTGTGCAACTGCTGACAATGATTGACCGAAGCCTTCGGATCCTCATCGGCGTGTGTTTTACTGTACAGAACAAACCAAGCCTTTTAGTTCTCATGCACAATCACAGGAAACTGATGAGAACAGATCCGTGTTTTCCCAGCTGGAGGAAACATTCACGTGCAGATAACGAGATGATCCGGTTACATTTGCAACTTGACATCTCGACTGACGGATGTGAAGAACATTTGAATAACTGTTCCTCTATAAAGAACCTTTTATGGATTGAAAAGGTTGTTAAAGGTTCTTAATGGAACCATCGATGCCCATAAATAACCTTTATAATCAGCAGTAAAACATTTAATTAATGCATTTATCAGTAGGACAAATGTTGCAAACTTAAAACCAACTACAGAGAAACAAATGAATGACAGTAAAAAATATAACAGATGAAATGATTATCAGTCTATCCATAGTACTAGCTACAGCTAACTATCGAATAGTTGAGTAGTGGGTATTTAATTCATATTTTAGTTATTTGATTTACTTAGATAAAAAAATTAAATTACACTAATACAATTTTAGAATATAAGCATTCCAAATGATAAAACTATGAAAAGGAACTTCAAGTTGACGTCAACAAACTGTAAAAAAACTTTTGTTGAGCAATAACTTTAACTCTTGTTACAGTCATTGTCTAAATTGATCACGTTTGGTAACGTTTGTTTTCAGCGCTTAATTGAAGCTTGTCACAAATTATGGCTATAAAATAACATGATAGAGGTAAATTACCGTAAGTACGGAATCTCTAAAGGGACACGGTGATAAAAAGAAAAATGAAATGGGAGGAAAAATGATACTGCCATTTCAATGATATTTGAAAATTGTTTTTTTCCTCCAATAATTCCATATTTTTTCCCACCATTATGTCCCTTTAGGGGCTCCGTAGCTTTACATTCTGTGCCCAATTAATTTTTAAATTTTAGATGATGCCTTTATAATTTATGATTTAAACATTCCTACAGTTGATAGTGAAGCTTGTCACAAATTATGGCTGTAAAATAACATGATAAAAGTAAATTATCCGTAAGTACGGAATCCTTAAAGGGACACGGTGATAAAAAAAATATGAGATGGGAGGAAAAATGATATGTTTTTGCGTTCTCTCGCAAATGCATTGAAAAATGTTTTTTCCTCCCATTCCATTTTTTTCCCCACCAATTATAAACCATTATACCATCATGTCCCTTTAGGGGCCCCGTAGCTTTACATTCTGTGCCCAAAAAATGTGCAAATTTTAGATGATGCCTTAATAATTTCTGATTTAAACATTCCCACAGTTGATAGTGAAGCGCTGTACCTGCAAGGCCAAGAGAGAGAGCAGCAGAAGGACGAGCAGACGCTGGTTTGCTGTGGTCATGTTCAAGGTCTTCCAGTGAGGCCGTGATTGAGCCGGAGGCTGTTTATATCAACGGCTGATAACGGTATCAGAGATCAATGATCAGCGGACACTTTAATCGCAGGAATTAGGGCGACTCCACGTCTACAAGGGTAACGGGACCTTTTATCAAACCAAAACTACAGTAAGTGAGGTGGAAGAGCAGATTAAGACATGAGCCCTGCTGAGATCAGACTAATGAAATATACGACTGAGTTTCCTGATATTCTTGTGTTCATTCGTGTGTTTACCTGGTCAATGTCCAAGCTGAGCTCTTCCCAGAGGATTCCCAATCCCAATAAAGAATCCGCATTTACAGGAACACACAAATATAATGTAAGTCTGGAATGATGCTGTGATCAAAATGCGACACAAATTAAACCTTCTTTGTGCTAATTATAGCCTATATATTCAAATTAAAGTTTTGTATTTAATTAATATGGCAGTTTATTTAGTAACACTTTACGATAAGGTTCAGCTTGTTAACATTATGAACTAACAATGAAAAATATTTCTAAAGCATTTATTTATCTTGATAAATGTAAATATCAACATTTACTAATACATCATTAAAATCAAAAGTTGTATCTTTTAATATTATTTAATTGACTTGAGCTGATATGAACTAACAAAACAGTTTTATTTTTATTAACTGACATTAACAAATATTAATAGATACTGTAACAAATGTGTTTCTCATTGTTAGTTTAAACTAGGGCTGTCAAACGATTAATCGCGATTAATCGCATCCAAAATAAAAGTTTGTTTTTACATAATATATGTGTGTGTACTGTGTATAATTATTTTCTATATATAAATACACACACATGCATGTATATATTTAAGAAATAATTGCATGTATATACTGTGTATATATATTTATATTATATATAATTTATATTATACATAAATATTTTATATATAAATAACACATTATTCTTAAATATATATGCATGTGTGTGTATTTATATATAGAAAATAATTATACTCCATACACACACATATATTATGTAAACACAAACTTTTATTTTGGATGCGATTAATCGCGATTAATCGTTTGACAGCCCTAGTTTAAAGGTATTAACGAAGGGGACCTTATTGTAAAGTTTATATTCGATTAATTTTCAGTATTTAAGAAGCCTTTCAAAATGATTAAATGTTTTTAAGATCACATTAGAAACATATTTAGCCCAAACTTTTATCATATATGTCTTATCATAATAGAGTCATATATTAGAAGAATTTAAAGATTTTAAACACAAAAATTAAAAGTTTGTGTTTACATAATATATGTGGGAAACAATGGCAAAAAAGTAATTTTCACTTTCTTTTACTCTATTACTGAGTCATATTGAAAGACATAAACAAGAGCCAATAATAAATCACAACTAGCATTAAAATGAGTTTTTGTTTCTGATGTTTGAGCGTTTGCTTCACCTGTCCAGCAGAGGGCAGTGTTCTCCAGCTCATTCACTGCCCTCTTCATTCCTGATCATGATGATATTTACACATACAGTGCGTGCAGAATTATTAGGCACATTGATTTTCTGATCATATTTTATTCCCAGGAACATTTTGCCAATTCCAAACCATATTAATCTTAATAACTACTATTCATTTTGTATTTAATCATTTATAAGTGATATATAATTGTTCATGAAGGCTGGAAATGAAAAACACCTTATTTTCAGGTGTGCAGAATTATTAGGCAAGTTTTCTTTTACAGATAAAATAAGCCAAAAAAGAGATTTAACTAAGACTTAAAAGTCAAAAATGATTAAATCCCCATGAGAAGGATGCAATACTAATGCAATACTAGAGATTGCAGTTAAGGCATGACCATTGGGCAGTGAAATACTCATTGAGTCAGCAGGGTCAGACAAATACAGGAGGAGAAGAAAAGACACATGTTAACTGCAAAAGAATTAAGAATTAAGGTGGAGAATTAAGTGTGAAACCATCAGGAACCCTTTAGTCTCCAGTGGCACCATTTTCTACCTGGAGTCTCCAGAAGAGCAAGGTGTCAGGATCTCAGAGACTTGGGTTAGGTAAAGAATCCTAAAAAATAACCCCCTCTTAAAGGGATAGTTCACTTTGAAATTAAATTTTGGTATGTTTTAGCTTACCTCAAGGGCATCCAAGATGTAGGTGTCTTTGTTTCCGCAGTAGTTTCAATTTTGATATTTTTAGGTCAAACCATTCTTGTCTCTCAGTCATTTCATGCAGGTCTATGGTCACTGTCTCAAAGAGCATGCACAGAGAAGTCCAAATGAAACAATTCCCCATCGTCCAAATGAAACAATTCCCCATCGTAAGTACACATTGATGGCCTAAGACACGAAACGAGCGGTTTGTGTGAGAAAACGAACAGTATTTATATTGTTTTTTAACTCTTGTACACAGCCACGTGCAAGTGATCTGAGGGCGCGGGCGCATCCTGGTGTGTGACGTGTGCGCAGACTGGTGCATAGATATATACACTAGATGTCGCCTTTGCTACGGCAGTTCATTGGAACGAATGTCTTTAAGGTGACATCTAGTGATCACAAATCTTGCTAAAAATCACAAGCTGAAGTGTAGTAAAATACATGAAGACTGTTTTATTATAGGCTTTATAGACAGACAGATTGAGAGTGACTCTTGAAGGACCAGCACCACATCCTCTTCTATCACTATTTGAAGAATTCATCTTCCAGAATCTGACAGTAAGTTTTGGGAGTTCATTTTTAGTCTCTGCAAAATGGACTTCAGGGTAGGAGATGGACTAAAAATAAACTCCCAAAACTTATTAAAACGTATTCTAGAAGATGAATTCTTCAAACAGTGATAGAAGAGGATGTGGTGCTGGTCCTTCAAGAGTCACTCTCAATCTGTCTGTCTATAAAGCCTATAAAAAAACAGTCTTCATGTATTTCACAACACTTCAGCTTGTGATTCTTATTAAGAGGGGGTCATTTTTAGGATTCTTTGCCTAACCCAAGTCTCTGAGATCCTGATATCTTGCTCTTCTGGAGACTCCAGGTAGATTGCAGTTCTGGAAAATGGTGGCGCTGGAGACTAAAGGGTTCCTGATGGTTTCACACTTAATTCTCCACCTTAATTCTTCATTCTTTTGCAGTTAACATGTGTCTTTCCTTCTCCTCCTGTATTTGTCTGACCCTGCTGACCCAATGAGCATTTCACTGTCCAATGGTCATGCCTTAACTGCAATCTCTAGTATTGCATTAGTATTGCATTCTTCTCATGGGGATTTAATCATTTTTGACTTTTCAGTCTTTGTTAAATCTCTTTTTTGGCTTATTTTATCTATAAAAGAAAACTTGCCTAATAATTCTGCACACCTGAAAATAAGGCGTTTTTCATTTCCAGCCTTCATGAACAATTATATATCACTTATAAATGATTAAATACAAAATTAATAGTAGTTATTAAGATTAATATGGTTTGGAATTGGCTAAATGTTCCTGGGAATAAAATATGATTAGAAAATCAACGTGCCTAATAATTCTGCACGCACTGTATTCTCTTCATTCCTGATCATGATGATATTTACTCATATTCTCTTCATTCCTGATCATGATGATATTTAGACATATTCTCTGGAGTGACAGAACTGCTTCACTGCACTGTGGTTTTGTGTGTAAGACTGTGACAAGTCTTACTGCTGCTTTTTATTTAACATCTAAGTAACAAGGGACTGTTTTTACACAAATGTACACATTTTTATACCATTAAAAGCCACGTCCCAAGCACACAATTATAATGATGTTTTCATTATGATTTTATGTAGCCGATATGACAGACTTACGCTGGACGTTACGCTTTACTGTTTTTTTTCTTTCGTTTTTTGAAGTGATTTCAATCATATTTCAAGCATTTTAAAATCATCATGTCGAACAGTGCGCATCTTAAGCGTCTCAGCTGAAGAAAATAATCCATTATTTATCGGCTTTAATTTATCAGCCAAATTTTCTTATTGTGCCGATAACGATAACATTATAAATGAACATATATCGGTTGTTATCGATACGGTGGCCGATATACATCCCTATAGTGAAAGTGGGTCATTGAGTGTCAGCATTAAAGACACTGGTAAATAAAGTGAGATTAAATGCATGAAGTATATTTGTGTTATTTACCATGTTTAATTATTGCAGGTTGATCTGAGTTTGCCAGATTTCTCTCATCATGGGGAAAGGTGAGCCGTCAGTCAATACATGAGTAACTTGCGTTACTTGTTTGAAAACATAACTCACATATTTGATTGTAAATGTAACTTTGTGCTATTAATAATGAAGTACTGTGTGTAATTTAGATGCTGCTGGTCCAGACACGCCCTTCACTGAGAGCTCAGTGCTATTATGGGCTGCATGGAGGAACTGGGTAACCATGGTAACGGGTTTCCTGGTGCTCGGGACTGATAACCCGTGAAGAGGAAGTTCTCAGTTCTGCTGCATCACATGATCTCAGAGAGTTCAGGTAAAGGGGAACCGTGTCGTGTGTGTGTGTGTGTGTGTGTGTGTAGATGGTAAACCTCATTCTGTGAAACACTGAGATTCATCCTGTCAGATTTATTTATAGTGCACTTTTCATAATATACATTGTTTCAAAGCAGCTTTACATAAAATCATGATGTTGATATTTGTAATATCTTAATGTCTTTATAACATCTTACATTATCTGTACTGTACACAGGAAAAGTAGGATATATGTGTGTGTGTGTGTGTATGTGTATATATATATATATATGTGTGTGTGTGTGTGTATATGTGTATATATATATATATGTGTGTGTGTGCTTTACATGAGTACTATATGTATGTACACATGGAAAGTAGGAAATATGCTACTATACTGTATATCTGACTTTTAATATTAGCGTATTATATAGTTTTTGTCAATTTAACAGTTAAGCAGTTAAGATTTGCTATATAGTATAAGCTTAACATCAGTATATCCAGGTACAGTTGGATATACTTACAGTGTTCGATATCAGTTAATTTGTTATTTAATTTGAGTTATTAATTCATTATTTGGTAATATTGAGAATTGTGAGGTTTTGTTCAATTATAGTAATATAATGAATTTTTGTTTTTGCTCTTCCAGTAACATTAATATAATGTTTTCTGGTCTTTATTAATGTTCTCAAAACGTTCAAACAAAATCATTATCTATACATCATTCATGGAGCATTTTTTTTTCTTCTGATTTTCTGAAACGTTTAGTTGGATGTTCATCTAATGTTTTTTTAAATGTTACTTGTTTCAGAACTTTTAGAGATGCATTAAAAAATTATGTTTTCAGAACTTAATAATAACGTTAGCAAAACAGTCTTAGAACTAGCCGAAAGCAGACCAGAATAACCGTGAGCTCATGTTTAGTGTTTTTGTGTTCACCACAGCACTATATATATATATACATCTTTGTCTTTACATACTAACTTGGCGTTCCCATCATTGTTTTTCTGAATACCGGGAAGCGCTTCCCAAAATCAACCCCCAGAAACGCTGGACCCCTCAGAAGCCCTAGTGTGTGTGTTTGTGTGTTTAGTGTCTGGGATTGTAGTGAATAGAGACATTCCTGCCCTGGAAAACTCCTCACTGCTGTAGAAAGACGGGTGAGTCCTATAAATGACGTGAACACACGGGCCCCTGTTTGTTTCATGTATCTCATCTGGGCCCCTAAACGTCTATTGTTGTTTCACGGTCATGTGCAAATCAAACAGAAAGCAAACACAATGGAGGATCTGATGTAGAGGCCCGATCCTCTTTAACTTCCATTGCTATTAACGGTGATATTTCTGATACTTTGATCAAACTCTGAGCGTCACCTTCAGAAACTTCAGTGAGTGAATGGAAGTACAGAATCTATACAGGGAATGATTGACAGGAGTGGGCGGAGCTTCACTGGACGCATCAGCACATTAGTGTTTATACTACAAATATGGTCATATGTTTGGACTTCTGATCAAAACACACTTTGGATCCTATGTAAAAATTAAAAACTATATTATTTAAAAAATATTAGAAATTAGAGTGATTTGTGAAGGATCATGTGACACTGAAGACTGGAATAATGATGCTGAAAATTCAGCTTTGATCACAGGAATAAATTACATTTTACTATATATTCACATAGAAAACAGCTGATTTACATTGTTATAATATTTCAAATTTTTACTGAATTTTATATAAAATAAAAGCAGCCTTGATGAGCAGAAGAGACTCTTTCAAAAACATTAATACCTTTATTATTACAAACCTTTCTTATAGAATCTATATATGTTCCACATTACAGTAATCAGAATGAGATATTTTGCATTACTTTATTATTATTTTAATTTTTAATATTTGTACGTATTTTATTTACATTTAAAATATATATTTTTACAAATCTGAATCATTGAGAATTTTATACTAAAGAAAAAACACCTTTATTTACATGTTCTGTAGTAATCCGTGATTATACAACCCCCAAATCAGAAAAAGTTGGGACACTGTACAAATTGTGAGTAAAAAAGGATTGGAATAATTTACAAATCTCATAAACTTATATTTTATTCACAATAGAATATAGATAACATCAAATGTTGAAAGTGAGACATTTTGAAATGTTATGCCAAATATTGGCTCATTTTGGATTTCATGAGAGCTACACATTCCAAAAAAGTTGGGACAGGTTGCAATAAGAGGCCGGAAAAGTTAAATGTACATATAAGGAACAGCTGGAGGACCAATTTGTAACTTATTAGGTCAGTTGGCAACATGATTGGGTATAAAAAGAGCCTCTCAGAGTGCCAGTGTCTCTCAGAAGTCAAGATGGGCAGAGGATCACCAATTCCCCCAATGCTGCGGCGAAAAATAGTGGAGCAATATCAGAAAGGAGTTTCTCAGAAAAATTGCAAAGAGTTTGAAGTTATCATCATCTACAGTGCATAATATCATCCAAAGATTCAGAGAATCTGGAACAATCTCTGTGCGTAAGGGTCAAGGAAAACCATACTGGATGCCCGTGACCTTCGGGTCCTTAGATGGCACTGCATCACATACAGGAATGCTACTGTAATGGAAATCACAACATGGGCTCAGGAATACTTCCAGAATTGTCGTGTGAACACAATCCACCGTGCCGTGCCGTTCGCCGTTGCCAGCTAAAACTCTATGGGTCAAAAAAGAAGCCATATCTAAACAGGATCCAGAAGCGCAGGCGTTTTCTCTGGGCCAAGGCTCATTTAAAATGGACTGTGGCAAAGTGGAAAACTGTTCTGTGGTCAGACGAATCAAAACTTGAAGTTCTTTTTGGAAAACTGGGACGCCATGTCATCCGGACTAAAGAGGACAAGGACAACCCAAGTTGTTATCAGCGCTCAGTTCAGAAGCCTGCATCTCTGATGGTATGGGGTTGCATGAGTGTGTGTGGCATGGGCAGCTTACACATCTGGAAAGGCACCATCAATGCTGAAAGGTATATCCAAGTTCTGGAACAACATATGCTCCCATCCAGACGTCGTCTCTTTCAGGGAAGACCTTGCATTTTCCAACATGACAATGCCAGACCATATACTGCATCAATTACAATATCATGGCTGCGTAGAAGAAGGATCCGGGTACTGAACTGGCCAGCCTGCAGTCCAGATCTTTCACCCATAGAAACATTTGGTGCATCATAAAGAGGAAGATGCGGCAAAGAAGACCTAAGACAGTTGAGCAACTAGAAGCCTGTATTAGACAAGAATGGGACAACATTCCTATTCCTAAACTTGAGCACCTTGTCTTCTCAGTCCCCAGACGTTTGCAGACTGTTATAAAATGAAGAGGGGATGCCACACAGTGGGAAACATGGCCTTGTCCCAACTTTTTTGAGATGTGTTGATGCCATGAAATTTAAAATCAACTTATTTTTCCCTTAAAATGATACATTTTCTCAGTTTAAACATTTGATATGTCATCTATGATGTATTTTGAATAAAATATTGAAATTTGAAACTTCCACATTATTGCATTCTGTTTTTATTCACAATTTGTACAGTGTCCCAACTTTTTCTGATTTGGGGTTGTAGATGTGTATTTATGTGCATGTATATATATATATATATTAGTGCTGGGCAACGATTAATCGCATCCAAAATAAAAGTTTGTATGTATACATAATATATATATATATATATATATATATATATATATATAGACTGAAGAGCGGGTTGTTTGTTGGCATCACTTCAGTTCCCGGGAGCGAGAGCTCATTATTATGGGACCCCCTCCTGCGCCAGTAATCAGACTCTACTGTAAAGGACCTTAGTGAGGCCCCTCACCACTCACAGGACCTGCGACATTCCTGTTCGTCCCCTTGACGACGGCACTGGATTGCTTGAATAAAAGATGTCTGCATCTTCCACACACAGTGAACAGAATACAAACACCATTGAAGCTCCGTGAAGAAGACAATGAGCATTTAGATCCTCCTCCTCCTCCTCCTCCTCCTCCTCCTCCTCCTCCTCCTCCTCATGTAAATCTGGAGTGTAAAGATTCTTAACTCGCTGTTATTAATGGAAACACTCAGCATACACTGTAAAAAGAAGATTATTGGAGTGTGTTTTACAAGAAAACATAGTTTCAGTTTACTTTTTATATTAAATTCCACAGTAAGTCTCTTGATGTTTCACCAGTAGGAGGCGTCAGACGTCTGAAGCCTGATGATCAGATGTTTCTTCAGAGTCGAGTGTGATTATGGGCTGTATGGAGGTCAGAGGTAACCACGGTAACAGTTTCCTGCTGTTCTGGAATGTTTGACTCTAATCACCTGTAAAAGAGGAAGTGCCTCGTTCTTCTGGACGCTGGGTCACATGATCCCGGAGAATTCAGGTGAAAGTGCAAACACAGGGCGTGACCTCTGAACTGACCTTTCACTTCTTCACACACATGACTTCTGACTCACACACTCACTCTCTCGAAATTTGACCTTAATTGTACATCATGTCACAATGAAAAACAAAATCCTAATGATCCTAAAACAGGTTTTCATTTTCTTTGTGCAAAATTAAAATGAAAAATTCAGAAAGCTCATAATATTCAGTTCCTCCAGGGTTTTGCAGTGCAAGAATTAATGCAAATATTCACAACAGTATATATTTTTAACATATTTTCTGCCAAAAACTGGGTGAAAACAATCTAAATTATTAAAATCCATAATTCTGAGCGCAAACAAATTGATTGTGCTGCATTATGTAACAAATGTAGGCCTAAATATTGATGGATAGATGACAAATTGATTGCGCACCGGTTGATTTCAGTAATTATTGCACAAATATATTTACTGCTAATTGCTCGTACAGTCGCTAATACTAATTATATAA
>NC_137138.1:2370587-2378087 GCF_949319135.1 Squalius cephalus | reverse complement strand
AACTTTCAACCCTGTGTGTGTGTGTGTGTGTGTGTGTTTAGGAGGAGAACCTCACACACACGTCCAGAGGAATCGCTTCATCAGCCTCAGCTTTATTACACCTGCACCATGAGGAAAGGCTCCTGTTGCATGTTCTCGTCCGGAGTCATCGGCGCTCTTCTCCTGGTCTCGGGAATCGCACTGTTTGTGTCCGGTTTTTTCCAGACCTTGATCCACAACAAGCTGAAGAGGGTGAGAGTCTGCTTTCATCTCCATTCATCATTGTGGAGTTTATTAGTGCTTGTGTCTTACTCTGTGTGAGGTTTGGGTTTGATTGCTGCTTGATGACAGTGAACTTTTTTTGTCAGCCAAAATATTTTAATCTTATTCATTTTAAATGTGTATAATATTTTGTCTTTTACATTATTCATAAGTTTTTTTCTTTTAATTTAACATTTTTATGCTTTATTTAGTTTTTAGTAACTATTTTTTAGTGATTGTTTTTATTTAAGTATTTATTATTATTTTTATATTAGTGTTAAGTGTTTATATTAATCATGTTTATTTTTTAAATATTTAATTTACTTTGTATGATTTATAAAAAATTTAGGAAGTGTTTTATTCAGATTTTTTTTAATGATTAAGTTGACTTTTTATGATTTATTCAATTTTTAGTAAGTGTTTCATATTTATTATTTTTATTTTTAAATGATTTATTTAAATTCTTATGATTTATCTTATTTTTTTGTAAGTGTTAAATTAAAGTATTATTTTCTTTTATTTATTTAAATTTTAGTAGGTGTTTTATATAGATTATTTTTAGTCTTAAATTATGTATTTTAATTTTTAGGAACTGTTTTGTTTTGATTTTTAATTATTTATTTTAATTTCAATGATCTATTTAATTTTTAGTAATTGTTTTATATTAATTATTTACATTTGTAGTGTTTTTTATTATTTATTTACATTTTTATGATTTATTTAATATTTAGTAAGTGTTTTATATGATTATTTGTATATTATTAGTTACATTTTTTATGATTTATTTACTTTTTAGTAAGTGTTTTATATCGATTGTTTTTTAGTAAATAAATAAATTATTTATTTATTTAAATTTTATTTAATTATTACCATTTCATGAGCTCGTAAACCCCAATGGAACATGGAGTGGCGGGAAACGAGCACGATGTGTTCAGTGTCAGAGACGAGCATGTGCTCAGTCGGTGTAATCAGAGAGTGACGTGTAACATGTGCTCAGTGTTTCTGTCTTCACCACATTCTGCATTCGTCCACGTGCTACCATCACTCTTCCACTTAGAGCTTCACATAAATGCCATGTCTGCAGAAATCACATGATAGTTCATCAGACAGTGTAGAGAACGATCTGCTGAAGTCATCAGGAATATAAACCGCTCAATCTAATTCTGTTTGCACAAATAATTTGAGCTTTAACAGCAGATCTCAATGCTCTGTTTGTATTGAAATGTCATCGGCTGCAGGAACAGGAAACACATTGTGTGTGTGTGTGTGTGTGTGTGTGTGTGTGTGTGTGTGTGTGTGTGTGTGTGGTTTCTCTCCATGACCACTGCTGCTCTTCTGCTGAAAGATCCTTTTAAAGTATGTTCAGCTGGTTTGTTTTAGAGTCCTAGTTCATGCAACTTTAGCCTATAAGTTAGTGTGATGAGTCGGTTCATTGCATTTCAGCACCAAAAAATCTTCCCAAGTAAAAAAAATTCAATCTTTCTAATTCAAAGTTTCACGTGTTGTGTTGGTAATTGTTGGTAATAACTTCTTTGTAATAATTTAGTGAAATTTACTAGCAGTTTCTTAGTGAAAATCATTTCTGCTCCAAGTTTTCTTTCAGTGCAGCAATAATGCAGATTTTATTGCAAGAGGAAGTTCTTTTTCCAGAGTAGCAATTAACCCTCTCAAGTTCAGCCCACAGCCGAGAATAACAGTGCCGATTAAAGTGGCCAGACGATCTGTTTGAGCCGCCCATGTTTACAGGCGTCCGTCGATTATATCCGAGACATAAAACTCCTCAGATTAACCTCTGCTTTAATCATGTTCTGCAGATGTTTGGAAGAGTAAATCACACACTTGCCGCCCATCTAGATTGTCTGCATGGTTCGTACTGGAGACTTTTGTCTATCTGCATAAATTCTGGCTTTTTGTTTTGTTTTTACGTGCCGTTTAGAGGCAGATGAATGTGAAATGGATGATGCCATAATAATAGATCAGATAGATCTTTTTAGTATGCCAAAAAGGTTCAATGTGGTTCTATACAGAACTCTAGGGTTCTTGACTCAATTTTAAAGAACCTTTATAACAGAAAGGTTCAATGCGGTTCTATATAGAACTCTAGGGTTCTTGGCTCAATTTAATGATACTTTTTTCCAAAAAGATCCAATGGGGTTCTATATAGAACTCTAGGGTTCATGACTCAATTTAAAGAACCTTTATGCCAGAAAGGTCCAATGGGGTTCTATATAGAACTCTAGGGTTCATGACTCAATTTAAAGAACCTTTATGCCAGAAAGGTCCAATGGGGTTCTATATAGAACTCTAGGGTTCATGACTCAATTTAAAGAACCTTTATGCCAGAAAGGTCCAATGGGGTTCTATATAGAACTCTAGGGTTCTTGGCTCAATTTAATGATACTTTTTTCCAAAAAAATCCAATGGGGTTCTATATAGAACTCTAGTGTTCTTGACTCAATTTAAAGAACCTTTATGCCAAAAAGGTTCAATGCGGTTCTATATAGAACTCTAGGAATCTTAACTCAATTTAAAGAACCTTTTTTCCAAAAAGGTCCAATGGAACTCTTGGGTTCTTGACTTAATTTAAAGAAACTTTTTTTCCTAAAAGGTCCAATGGGGTTTATATAGAACTCTAGGGTTCTTGACTCAATTTTAAAGAACCTTTTTGCCAAAAAGTTTCAATGCGGTTCTATATAGAACTCTTGGGTTCTTGACTCAATTTTAAAGAGCCTTTAATCCAAAAAGGTCCAGTGTGGTTCTATATAGAACTCTAGTGTTCTTGACTCAATTTTAAAGAACCTTTATACCAAAAAGGTTCAATGCAGTTCTATATAGAACTCTTGGGTTCTTGACTCAATTTTAAAGAACCTTTATGCCAAAAAGGTTCAATGCGGTTCTATATAGAACTCTAGGGTTCTTGACTCAATTTCAAAGAGCCTTTATCTTCATCCCATAATGGGAACCCCTAAAAGGTTCTATATATGAAGCACCTGATTAAACTCTTTGCAACACCCCCTGTGCTGTTATTTTTCTTAGGGTGTATTCACACCTGCCTCGTTTGGTTCGATTGAATCGAACTCTAGTTCGTTTCCCCCCTTGGTGCGGACCTTTTGGGCAGGTGTGAATACAGCAATCGAACTCGGGTGCGGATCAAACAATCGAACCGAGACCCAGCTGAAGAGGTGGTCTCGGTACGGTTCCAAACGAACTCTGGTACGGTTCGTTTATGGTGTGAACATGAACCGACCCAACTGCAGAAAACTGCGTCTTTTTATTTGACTGCTCTTATGAGGATACTTAACAAAACGGACATTTTGGCATAATGGTGTCTAAAGCGAGCGAGCAAGAGCGCGCGCACGACAGAGAGAGGGAGCGAGAGACCTTGCGTGTGTGTGCCGTGCCTCACGAAGCACATGTAAAGACCCAAGTCAGTGCGGGTATAGATTTTATCTATACCATATAGTTTCTTCATATTGCGTTTTTAGAGAATAACACCAAATCAGTAAAATAACAAATATTACATTACGAAATATCTCCATGCTTAGCCTGTTTGTGCACTTCCTGCTTTTCCCTGCTTGAGAATTCCTGTCCAATGAATGGACGACCTTAGCACACGTGTGGTTTTGTTTACACATTTTGGTTCACTTGCAAAAAGAGCAGTGTGAAAGCGAACCGTACCAAACAAAAAAAAAATCAACATTCTATTTGGTCCGGACCAAAGCAAGTGAACTATCGGACTTTCCTGGTGTGAATACACCCTTAGTTAGAAAAGCAATGAATTTATTGTCACAGATATTATGAAGAATTTTTAGGCTACTGTTAGAATTAGAATTTCATGTGCCTCATTCCAGTCCTTCTAGCAATTAGCATTTGAATGAACAATGACCCAGCGCTGAGGGAGAAAAGTATCTCTCAAGTTTATTAGCATCTTTATCTCAGAAGATATAGGGCCCTATCTTACACCCGGCGCAATGCAGCGCCAAGCACGACGCAAGTGTTTTTTGATTTCAGTCCGACACAGTTATCATTTTCAGGTCCACACAAACATGCCAAATATTTAAAATAAAAGGATTACAATGTAAAAAATTATTATTGTGTACATAAAGATATGGTGGAATCTGGCTTGTCCCGTAGATGTTCTACTTCCGTACTTTTACCTCGCGCACGAACAGTTCCATTTGCGCTCTGGTGACGCGTTCAGTCTTTCCACTATCAAATTCCGTCATGTAAATAGTGAATCCGCCATGGCGCGAGCGCAACTGGCATATAAAGAGAATGGGAGATGAGACTCTGATTGATTTAACGCACGTAAATCCCAGAACACACCCATTACTCATTATGAGAATAGGGACAACCCTTTTAGACCATGCGCCGAGAGCGCCGACCATTTTTCCCGTCGTTAAACTAGCAGAAGTGGATTCGGACACGCCCTAAGTGAACTTGCGCCCTGCGCTTTAGACCATGCGCTTAGATCGTTAAAATAGGGCCCATAGTAAGAATATAAGGGGAGTTTCTCAGAGTTAACCAGTAAGAATGTACATTACATCATATAGAAAGATACATTGTATAACAAGTCAAGTCAAGTCACCTTCATTTATATAGCGCTTTATCAGACTGTTTCAAAGCAGCTTTACAGTGATAATAGGAAATTACAGTAACTGAGATTGTTTAGGCTTGACAGCAGATCTAGAATAAAGTTATTGTCCAGATAAAGTTAGTTTGATTGATTCACTTCCATCGCAACGATCATTAGTTATTAACTTAGGGGCCGCTAACACGACTCTGTTCTAACAGAAAACCCTTAAGTTCTCTCTGCGCAAACTTTAAAAACGCGAACCTGTGAGAACACTGATATAGCGTGCATATGCGTATTATGAGTTTAGTCTATAGGTATGCATGTTTGAATCCACATGAATCCATAAGTCGATATATGGTCAGTGTCCGGCTTACATCACCACATGTGTGTTGGGATCCAGAAAGACTGTTGTACTGTGTGTAGCATAGAGAATTCACCATCCGAACACGGAGGTCCTTCCTAATGAGCAACAGATGTTGACAGTACCTTCCTACAGAACAAATACATTCTTCTCTGTGATATCCTCCTGAGACCCAGAATTTTTTCTTTTTTTTTTCTTTCATGTCATCACATTGTTTAGAGCATAAGAAACAAATGGTAAAAAAACATTTTTGTTTTGACTCAGTTGACTCAGTTGTTTACAAAATAAAATGACATGAAATTATATGTATAAACAAAAACAATGGGATTTATTTTTCAATCACCAATACATTTTGGGGTTTCAGGATTTTTTTAACCAAAATTTGTATAAAGATGATTCTCAACTATGTTATGAAAGATATAACGGAATTAATTGATACACCATTTTACTTTATGCAATATGTGGATATAATGGCCATAAATTAATTTTCCCATTCAATGCAATGAATCTATACACTGTATCTAATGTGCACATTAATGTGTTCTTGGAGCAACATTTAATGAACAAAGAAGTGTAATAATTTGAGTAATAATTAGCAACATTTTAATAATAATATCTAATATTTCATAGGAATATTGATGTATAACTTATTTCCATATTCACTTGTTGTGTCTCCCAGAATGCCTGATAATCATGATGTAAGTCCTGATGTCCTCTACATGTGTGAAATCAATGCCCTGTTCTGGAACAGAAAGTAATTTTTTGATTTGAAAGCCCATAATGTTTTCCTGAGATGTTGGTTTATGAAATACAATTTGAAAAGTAGTCCGATTTAAATTATAATTACAATATATTATCATATTTCCTACATTTGATTACTAAATTAATGTCAGACATTTTTAAAGGCCAAGGAGAAGTTGTTTTTATGGTGAAACCTCCAAACATTTGGTGTCTCTGGAAAGTCCTGAATGTGCTCTTTACAGGACACCCAGGTCATGTGACATGTGACATATATGATGTCAGAGAAATTCACTAAAATATAATGTCCACTACAGTAGGCAAAAGTCTATTCCTGGGTCCCAGGAGGATATACTTCATGCTTGTTGCCCTTGCCAAGTCGTATCAGCACTGAAACATCTGATCTGAAATGTTTTTCCATATAAATGTGCATAGTTAGTAAAATAGTTGAATTTTCTTATCTGCATTCAGCCTGTTTTCCCTGCTGGCTCCGTACAATCACTTCTACTTTACACTTTACACAATCACTTCTGCACTTCTACTTCTAATTTCCTTGTTTAATAATCTATTTCATGAAATAGTTTCGATAGCAGAGTAAAGTGTGCACTCAAATGTTTGGGGTCAGTAAGATCTAAAAAAGAAGAAGAAATGAATACCTCTTCAATTCAAATTAATACTAAATCAACGCATTAAATTGATCAAAATTGACAGTAAAGACATTTATAATGTTATGAAATATTCCTATTTCAAATAAATGCTGTTCTTTTGAACTTTCTATTCATCAAAGAATCCCGAAAAATAAAATACATCACTAAAATCATCATATCAGAGTGATTTGTGAAGGATCATGTGACACTGAAGACTGGAGTAATGATGCTGAAAATTCAGCTTTGATCACAGGAATAAATTACACTTTACTATATATTCACATAGAAAACAGATGATTTACACTGTTATAATATTTCACAATTTTTACTGTATTTTTGATTAAATAAATGCAGCCTTGGTGAGCAGAAGAGAGTTGTTATTCCAACCCCAAAACAATAGTGTATATATATATATATATATATATTTATATATGTATGATTCTTTGGAAGATTGTGTAGCTGGATTTCGACATTTAATTAAAAATGCTCTTTTGGCCGTTGAAAGTGTCTTAAATAGCAGTGAAGCTTAGATTAGTATAAACACGTCATTGTTCTGGACGAATTCTTCAGCGTTTTTTCTAGAGGTCTTGGCTGGTGGATTTTTACATGAGAAAAGAAGTGAAGAAAAGAAATGTTCAGGAATGAGTATGAGCTGATGGTCATGTGATCTGTGAGGTGTGTGTGTGTGTGTGTGTGTGTGTTAATGAGGGGTTATTCAGTCCAGCCTCTCGTATGTGTGTGTGTGAGAAAGAGCTTCAGTAGTTTAATAGGGAAGAAACTCATTGTGCTAAATAAACTCTTAATGCACGTTTGCTGAAGGTTAGTGAGTTTAATGTGGTTTAGATGTGGAATGCAAAGCAAGGCAAGTTTATGTATAGCACATTTCATACACTATGGCAATTCAAAAGTGCTTTGCATAGAAAATAAGCACAAAATAA
>NC_137138.1:2360587-2365587 GCF_949319135.1 Squalius cephalus | reverse complement strand
TATGTTGTCGTGTTATGTCTTGTATTTTGTTTAATCTCATCAACTTTGCATCGTACTAAACATGAACTAACTCCTGTTTATCCTGTAATGTAAACCTATGTTGTGTGTTTTGTGTGTTCAGGAGATCACGCTGACGGAAGGCAGTAAAGTTTTTGCCACATGGAAGAATCCACCGCCTCCAGTCTTCATGCAGTTCTTCTTCTTCAACGTCACCAACCCTGACACCTTCCTGAAAGGAGAAGCCAAAGCTCGCCTCACTGAGATGGGGCCGTACACCTACAGGTACAGCGGACGCTCTGGGCTTCAGTAATCAGATCTCTAGCCAGCCAAACATGAGTGGCAGGGCATCTTTCTTGGTCACACTGTTGCTTGTTTGCAATTGCACTGGGAAGCTCCGCCCACAGTGAGACCTCATTGGTCCACAATCCCACTCTACACAACTGCATAACATGTTTTATGTTATGTTATGTTTTATGTTGTTATGTTATGTTACATGTTATGTTATATTGTGAAGCTCCGCCCACAATGAGACATCATTGGTCCAAAATCCCACTCTACACAACTGCATAACATGTTTTATGTTATGTTTAATGTTGTTATATTACGTTGCGTCTTAAAACAACATAAAATATAACAAAACAACATAAAATATAACAAAATATAACAAAACATGTAATTTTGTGTTGGTTTTATGTTGTTATGTTATGTTATGTTATGTTATGTTATGTTATGTTATGTTATGTTATGTTATGTTATGTTATGTTATGTTATGTTATGTTGTGAAGCTCCGCCCACAGTGAGACCTCATTGGTCCAAAATCCCACTCTACACAACTGCATAACATGTTTTATGTTATGTTTAATGTTGTTATGTTTAATGTTGTTATATTACGTTGCGTCTTAAAACAACATAAAATATAACAAAACATAACAAAAGATACCATAACAAAACATGTAATTTTGTGTTGGTTTTATGTTATGTAATGTTATGTTATGTTATGTTATGTTATGTTATGTTATGTTATGTTATGTTATGTTATGTTATGTTATGTTATGTTATGTTGTGAAGCTCCGCCCACAGTGAGACCTCATTGGTCCAAAATACCACTCTCCACAACTGCATAACTGCATGTTTTATGTTATGTTTTGTTTTGTTCTGTTTTGTTATGTTACGTTGTGTCTTAAAAAACATAAAAGAAAACAAAACAAAACATATAAAAACAAACAAAATTACATGTTTTGTTATGGTATCTTTTGTTATGTTTTTTAATTTTTTTATTTTTGTTATAAAACAACACAAGATAGAAAAACATTACATATAACAATACTTAACGTTGTGTTTTGCTATGTTATGTTTTTGTTATAAAAACAACATAAAACTTTTATGTTGTGTTTTATATTTTGCTGTTATTTTTTTTATTTATTTTAATTTTATAAAACATAAAAAAACATAACGTAACAAAAGATACCATAACATGTTATGCTGTGTTTTTTTATGATGTTGTTATTTATGTTATAAAACATAACATAGCAAAACATTACATATAACAACATGTTTTTATTTTATAAATCAACATAAAGCAACATAAAATATAACATAACATAAAATAACATGTTATGTTTTTTGTGGTGTTTTATATTTTGCTGTTATTCTGTGTTTATCATAACATTACATAAAACATAATATACCAAAACTTAACATGATATGTTTTGCTGTTATGTTTTATATAATGTTTTTGTCAACAAAACAAAAACATGTTGTTTTAACTTTTAAGTTATGTCAAAATAACATAAAAAATATAGTACAACAACAAAACAACAGCATAATATATCATAAAACATAATATAACATAACAGAAAAACCACATACACTGTAAAAAAAAACTTCTGTTCTAACATTACTTTAACTAATCAAAATAAATAGATATTTTTAAGTCAGTTTAATATAATTTAAGTTGAAATGACTTGTACTGACAGATTGTACTTAAAAATTGCAACTGAATTTAAGTTTTTAAGTTGAAATAGGTGGACCTTTTTTACAGGTTAGAACATAACATGTTATGTTCTGGTGTTATGTTATGTTTTATGTGTTATTAAGCTATGTTTTTGTTTAAGACAGTAGAAGTTGTTTAATGCCCATAAAGAAACACTGAGAAAGCAATGCATAGTTGCAGTAATGGTGAGGCGGCGTGTTCAGAAATGCGGCGACACACAGAATCGAGCGAGCGCAGTGGCTGGGTTTGCTTTGGCCATGTGACAGAGGCAGAATGAGATCATTCTGCATGATCATTTGGCTTCTGATGAAGCTCAGTAACACAGTGCTGACGGTCAGATTCGAGTCCGGTGCGGATCTCAGCACAAATCTGGAGATGCTGCTCAATCTTATAATGCTCACAGGGAAAGTCCAGCGTAAGCTATTCACAGTTTCCTGAGTCATCCTGAGTCATCTGTTGGCATCGGGAATATTACACCAGCCATCTAATCCGTTTTAACCAGCTGGAATAAATTAACATTCCAGCATTTTATTGTTCTGTAATTAAAGAAAGAGAGCAAAACCAACAAAAAGCTCATAAAACTAACAAAAGCTCATCATGTTGCCTTTAGTTGCGTCGTAAAACGGCTGCTATCTGAAGTTATTGCTGTGCTAATATCATATCACACGCGATCTCCGGAAATTACTCTCTCTGCATTATGCATTATGCAATCTCTTTAATCTTGTGTCTTTAGCATCAATCCCATCATGCATTTAAACTTCAAACATAAAAAAAAGGAAAAAAAGAATTCAATTATATATATAATTTATAGTATTCATTAATGTAATAAAATAATGACAATATATACTTTATACCTTATTTATATATCATATTAATTTTATTTATACATTTTTTTTATATGTAATGACTGCATATAATTTGTGTGTGTATATATATATATATATATATATATATGTGTGTGTGTGTGTGTGTGTGTGTGTGTGTGTGTGTGTGTAAACATTGATTTATATTTGATAAATATTTATAGACAATTTATTTTTTATGTATACTTTATAAAATGTATTATATTATTATAATATAATATAATATAGCAACATATAATATAATATTGTAATATAAATATATTATAACCAATATATTTGTACATTATATTAAAATATTTTAGTATATATTTAATTAATTGTTAACATTAATTTACTTTTGATATACATAATATATAAATTGTCTATACATGTTTTTTTTGTTTTTTTTATAAAATAAATTATAATTATTTAAAAAAATGTACTGTTACTATATTGTATTATAATATAATATAATATAATATAGTAACATGTAATTTAATATAATATAGTAACATGTAATTTAGTAAAATATGGTAAAATATAATATATTTAATATTAATTAATTTACAATTGATATATCAATATATATGTATATACATAAAAATGTATATTTATATAATAACTTAAACAAATTAAACAAATATATATATAATACGGGTAAATAACTCTCAAGTTCACTTCTGTCTTTTCTGAAGAATTATGAATATGCATCTTAAACTCTCAGTTCCAGTGAATGTTGAATGAGCAGTCACAGTTTGCAGTCATGCTCTCGTACGCCTGCAGGACTTCATGGCACACCTTAAACAAATATCAAAGTCTGTAGCCGTTAACAAGCGGACGACACCCTCTCCACCGTTTAACCAACGACAGTCGAGGACGCTCTGTTTGCCTTGATCTTGGGTAACTCAGAGCAAACAGAAAACACTTCAGCAGGATCGATCTGACCTGAAGTTGAGCCATAGAGAATGAATCATGATTAATTTAATTTTACTCCATGTCCTGTACTTATAGATCATGTTTTCTGTCCTACAATCATCATTTGCATTATACAGCCGTTCTAATGGCTTCATGCTCATTGTGTTTCATCAGCTCTTCACTCTCATAATGCCCATAAAAGTCAGTCTAATACGAGAATGAATCATGAAATATTTAGTTTTACGCCATATCCTGCACTTATAGATAGTGTTTTTCTATCCTACAATCTTCATTTGCATTATACAGCCGTTTTATTGACTTCATTCTCAAGGTCCTTGCACACTGAGTCCAAAATTTCGTATTCGTCATTCGGTGGCTCTGAATCGTCAAAATACCCCACATTTTCTGCCATTGTAGTCATGTGAAAAAGTTATGGTATGAGGTGTCTGTTTATTAAGGAAAATGTACTCTTTAATTTTGATTTGCTTTTTGAAAATGTAATCTTTGGATATTTAAAGTATGATAACAGTGTGAATAAGGAGGCTTTTGTAATTAATTTGTTAATTTTATTAGTCAAGTTTTCTAACAAAAGCCCCTTTTCTCTGTAGTCCTTAAATAACTGTAAAATTACTTTTCTACTATTCAATCTAGTACTAATGGAAAAGCTATTAAGACTATTAATTATTTAAAATCTTTGAATGATACGAATGTGTTTTTTATGGGTTTTTTTTGTTGTTGTTTTAAAAAAAAAAATATATATATATATATATATGTTTTCTTTGCTCCCCCCACTCCAGTGTATGTTGTTTTGTTTTGTTATATATATATATAAATTATTGTTAGTTTGTTTTAGTTTATATAGTTTTTTTTTCTGTGAAAAATACAGAAAATCTAACCCAATTCAAATTTGGGTTACACATTCACGATCACATTTTTTATGACAGACGAAAGTTTCGGAGGCAGTGATTGACACAACGTGAGGTCGTATTTATTTTATAACGTGTGAACATTTCAGACTGTCCTCAGTGTGCAAGGACCTTCTTTGTTTCATCAGCTCTTCACTCTCATGCCTCTAAAAGTCAGTCTAATAGGATATAATGCTGTTTGCAGAGAGTACAGGCCCAAACACAACGTGTCGTTTGTGGAGAACGGGACGATGGTCGCCGCTTATACGCCCAAGTATTTCGTCTTCGTGCGTGAGAAGTCAGTCGGAGACCCGAGCGTGGATCTGGTGACGACTGTGAACATCC
>NC_137138.1:2345587-2355587 GCF_949319135.1 Squalius cephalus | reverse complement strand
CATGGAGTCAGTGTTTTCAGAGCCAGAACTGCAGATGAAACAGTAACACTTTACAATAAGGTTCATTAATTAAAGGGATAGTTCACCTGAAAAACGACTGTCAATCCTGTCATCATTTACTCTCCCTCACGTTGATCCAAACCTGGATGAGTTTCTTTCTTCAGCTGAACACAAAAGAAGATATTTTGTCAGTAATGTCAGTAACCAAATTGTTTCTGGTCCGCATTGACTTCCATAGTATTTTTTCTTCCATACTATTGAAGTCAGTGGTGTCCATCAACTGTCTGGTTACTGACATTCTTCAAAATATCTTCTTCTGTGTTCAGCAGAAGAAAGTCAAGTCAAGTCAAGTCATCTTCATTTATATAGCGCTTTTAACAACGTAGATTGTTCCAAAGCAGCTTCACAGAGATAAGCGTATAATTTAAGGTAACAGAGATTGTTTTGGCTTTATAGCAGAGTTAAGTTATTTTCCATCTAAAGTTAGTTTTGATTGATTTGCTTCCGTCGCAACGATCATTTGTTATTAAATTAGGGGCCGCTAAGACGACACCACTCCCTCTACACAGACTTTAAACGCGAACCTGTGAGAAACGCTGATGGCGGAAAGAAACTCATCCAGGTTTGGATCAACGTGAGGGAGAGTAAATGATGACAGGATTTCATTTTTGGGTGAACTATCCCTTTAACATTAGTTAACTACCGTAGTTAACATGAACTAATAATGAACAATACTTCTACAGCATTTATTAATCTTGGTTAATATTAATTTCAACGTTTACTAATACGTCATCAAAATCAAAGGTTGTGCTTGTTAACATTAGTTAATGCACTGTGAACTAACATGAACAAACAATGAACAGCTGGATTTTGATTAACTAACATTAACAAAGATTAATAAATACTGTAACAAATGCATTGTTAGTTCATGTTAGTTAATAGATAAACTAATGAGCCTTATTGTAAAGTGTTAGCGCTTTATGGCATTAGTTCATCTGATTGTGAGAGTTCACGTCGATCTAATTTAATTTCTTAAAAGTATGAGCCTCTGAGCTGGATGAAGTCATGCTGTTGTTGTTGTTGTTGTTGTTGTGATGTTTGTGTGTGATTGTTCTCTATGTTGAACAGTTGTTGGCAGCACATCACATGCGTGCCGTTATTAGAGTCTCAGTAAATCACGAGCATCCGGACCTCCGGAACATGTCGTAATGTGACGGAAAGAGCATCTGTTCAAGACATTTCATGAGAACTTCCTAGAAGTTGCACATGTTTCCAATGCGCCGCTTAACTCGCTCTACCAGCCAGACTGAGATTCACACACGCTCCGTTCTGTGAGCTTTCCAGTTCAACAACTATTGCTTATTTATGGAATATTACTACAAGACATATTTGAAGTAAATCAGCATATTATGATAATTATTCATTATTATCATGATTATTATTAATTGAATATTTCTACAAGAGAAATAATAATAATTATTATTCATGGAATATTTATACAAGGTAAATATGAAGTAAATTATTATTGTTATTTATGGGATATTTCTATAAGAGAAATATAAAGTAAAATATTATTATTATGGAATATTTATTGAATATTTCTACGAGAGAAATATGAATTATTATTATTATTATTTTTATTCATGGAATATTTATACAAGATTAATATGAAGTAAATTATTGTTATTATTGTTATTTATGGAATATTTCTATAAGAGAAATATAAAGTAAAATATTATGGAATATTTTTGAATATACAAGAGAAATATGAAGTATAATTATTATTTATGGAATATTTATACAAGATAAATGTGAAGTAAATTAGTATTATTTATGGGATATTTCTATAAGAGAAATAAAGTAAAATATTATTATTATTATTATTTATGGAATATTTCTGCAAGAGAAATATAAACTATTATTATTTATGGAATATTTCTGCAAGATAAATATAAACTATTATTATTATTTATGGAATATTCCTGGAAGATAAATATAAACTATTATTAATATATATGGAATATTTCTGCAAGATAAATATAAACTATTATTATTATTTATGGAATATTTCTGCAAGATAAATATAAACTATTATTATTATTTATGGAATATTTCTGCAAGATAAATATAAACTATTATTAATATTTATGGAATATTTCTGCAAGATAAATATGAACTATTATTAATATTTATGGAATATTTCTGCAAGATAAATATAAACTATTATTATTATTTATGGAATATTTCTACAAGAAAAAATGATTATGATTTAGTGTAAGTGTTGCTGGACGAACAGCTCAAGATATGTTTGAAAATCAGCCGAATGTCTGAAGCTCCCTTTTAAAAACACAATATGTGGAAATTACACAATATGTGTGCCATTATTCCTCTCGACCTCTCGACCCTGAAACTGAAGCAAAGGTCCGAACCTCCCGGATTCCTGGCCCGACTCCGTGTGGGAATATTAACTTTACTCTCATTCCCTGCAATATCACTGCAATACCATTGCAGAAATATTCGGGCTGCTGGGATTTTACAACATGATTGCAGTTTTAAGCAAGAGTATAAATTGCTTCAGGGCTCACAGCCGGGTGCTTTACACACTTTTTTTCTTATTTGTTACTTTAACTTTTTAAAATAATTCATTTTTAATTTATTTAGAGTAATAGGTTTTAATTTCCTTAACTTTTAAAATAAAGAATTTCATACAAATAAATTATGCATATTTGCATAAGTAAATGATATGCATTTAATGCATTATCATTTATTTATTTACAATTTTATATAATATATCATTTATTGATTTAACATTTACATGTTATTTTCAATTTATTTGAAGTAATGCATTTACATTTTTAATTTCCCCTCTGTATGCTTGTTTTTTAAATATTTTTTTTACCTTTTCCTTCACTTTTTTTCATACATTTTTTTACTTAATAATATAATTTTATATAATGCATTATCATTTATTTATTTAAAAGTGACATATTATATAAATAATTTATCAAATCTGTCATTTATTTATTCATTCAATATTTTCATTTTATTTTTAAGTAAGGCTTTTCCATTTTAAATTTCCCCAATATGAGTTTAAAATATATATATTTTTGTATATATATTTAGATTTTAAGGAAAAGTTTCTTAACTTATTTAAATTAATAACTTAAAATGTGTAGGTTTAATAATATAACTGCATATAATGCACTATCATTTCTTTATTTAACATTTATGTATTATATATTATTTTATATAACCTATTATCAATTATATGATATTCAACATTTTTATTTTATTTTAAGTGTATTCAGAGTAATGCGGATCAGTTTTATTTCAGATAAATATTTTTTTTACTTGAAAAATAATTTCATGAATATATAATGTATTATCATTAAATTATTATTCATAATAACATTTAAATGTTATAATTATTTTCTAATTTATTTAAATGCAGTTGTTTTTAATTTCCACTCTGAATATTATTATTATTATTATTATTATTAAATAACTTCATAAAAGACAAAGATTTAATAATTAAATTAAATTAAATATATTTTCCGTTATGACGAGTGACTCTTATTTTAATACTCCATATAATGTGTTTCTGGTCACCCTTGACCTTTCACCTGGAGTCCTGCTGACCTCTGTGTCTATTTCCAGCGGGATCTCTGACCCGAAACGCCCACCTTTGTTCAGTGCGGAAAGATTTCCATCAGTCTTGGCGTGACCGGCCGCTCACACATGGTTTTGCGAGTACGACTCCAGGCTGGCGTGTTGTCAAGCCACTTTTAACCCAGTTGCTCATTCGCGTCGGAGGCTCGGGTTATTGTGCTGGCGGGAACAGCTGTCCTTGTCCTTTTCCACTGACTCCTCACCTGGATTTTAAAGGGAAAGGCGTCCGTCTGAACGGCGTGTGTAACCTTTGTACATCATTTAATCAGGCGGGCCGCCTGGAAAACTAATTTCCCCAGTTCAAAACAAACGCTCATGAGCACATAATGAGATTATAAGGGATGTTTCCTAATGCTTCCTTAAAAAGAACACTTGATGGTAAACATGAAGGGCCCTATTTTAACGATCTAAGCACATGGTCTAGAAGGGTCGTCCCTATTCTCTTAATGAGTAATGGGTGTGTTCTGGGATTTACGTGCGTTAAACCAATCAGAGTCTCATCTCCCATTCCCATTCATAACAGTTGCGCTCGCGCCATGGCGGATTCGCTATGTACATGACGGACTTTGATAGTGGAAAGACCGAAGCCGGTCTTTAGTGCGGCAACAGGTTAAAGTGCGCAAGCAGACCCTGTACGGGACAAGCCGGATTATATCTTTATGTACACAATAATAATCTTTTACATTGTAGTCCTTTTATTTTACATATTTGACATGTTTGTGTGTTGCTGTGCATCCCTGTGTGTGTAATAAGCAGAGTGTGTGTGTAGTAAGCAGAGTGTGTGTGTGTGTGTAATAAGCAGAGTCTGTGTGTAATAAGCAGAGTGTGTGTGTAGTGTGTGTGTAATAAGCAGAGTGTGTGTGTAATAAGCAGAGTGTGTGTGTATTAAGCAGAGTGTGTATGTAATAAGCAGAGTGTGTGTGTGTGTAATTAATCAGAATGTGTGTGTAATAAGCAGTGTGTGTAATTAAGCAGTGTGTGTGTGTAATAAGCAGAGTGTGTGTGTAATAAGCAGAGTGTGTGTGTAATAATCATAGTGTGTGTGTGTGTAATTAATCAGAATGTGTGTGTAATAAGCAGTGTGTGTAATTAAGCAGTGTGTGTGTGTAATAAGCAGAGTGTGTGTAATAAGCAGAGTGTGTGTGTGTGTGTGTGTGTAATAAGCAGAGTGTGTGTGTAATTAAGCAGATTGTGTGTGTAATAAGCAGTGTGTGTGTGTGTGTAATTAAGCAGTGTGTGTGTGTGTGTGTAATAAGCAGTGTGTGTGTGTAATAAGCAGAGTGTGTGTGTAATAAGCAGTGTGTGTGTAATAATCAGAGTGTGTGTAATAAGCAGTGTGTGTGTAATTAAGCAGTGTGTGTGTGTAATAAGCAGTGTGTGTGTAATAATCAGAGTGTGTGTGTAATTAAGCAGAGTGTGTGTGTGTAATAAGCAGAGTGTGTGTAATAAGCAGTGTGTGTGTAATTAAGCAGTGTGTGTGTGTAATAAGCAGTGTGTGTGTAATAATCAGAGTGTGTGTGTAATAAGCAGTGTGTGTAATTAAGCAGTGTGTGTGTGTAATAAGCAGAGTGTGTGTAATAAGCAGAGTGTGTAATAAGCAGAGTGTGTGTGTAATAAGCAGAGTGTGTGTGTGTGTGTGTGTGTGTAATAAGCAGAGTGTGTGTGTAATAAGCAGAGTGTGTGTAATAAGCAGAGTGTGTAATAAGCAGAGTGTGTGTGTAATAAGCAGAGTGTGTGTGTGTGTGTGTGTGTGTGTGTGTGTAATAAGCAGAGTGTGTGTAATAAGCAGAGTGTGTAATAAGCAGAGTGTGTGTGTAATAAGCAGAGTGTGTGTGTGTGTGTGTGTGTAATTAAGCAGTGTGTGTGTGTAATAAGCAGAGTGTGTGTAATAAGCAGAGTGTGTAATAAGCAGAGTGTGTGTGTAATAAGCAGAGTGTGTGTGTGTGTGTGTGTGTGTGTGTGTAATAAGCAGAGTGTGTGTAATAAGCAGAGTGTGTAATAAGCAGAGTGTGTGTGTAATAAGCAGAGTGTGTGTGTGTGTGTGTGTGTGTGTGTGTAATAAGCAGAGTGTGTGTGTAATTAAGCAGATTGTGTGTGTAATAAGCAGTGTGTGTGTGTGTAATTAAGCAGTGTGTGTAATAAGCAGTGTATGTGTGTGTAATAAGCAGTGTGTGTGTAATAATCAGAGTGTGTGTAATAAGCAGTGTGTGTGTAATTAAGCAGTGTGTGTGTGTAATAAGCAGTGTGTGTGTAATAATCAGAGTGTGTGTGTAATTAAGCAGAGTGTGTGTGTGTGTAATAAGCAGAGTGTGTGTAATAAGCAGTGTGTGTGTAATTAAGCAGTGTGTGTGTGTAATAAGCAGTGTGTGTGTAATAATCAGAGTGTGTGTGTAATAAGCAGAGTGTGTGTGTAATTAAGCAGAGTGTGTAATAAGCAGAGTGTGTGTGTGTAATAAGGAGAGAGAGTGTGTGTGTGTGTGTGTGTGTGTGTAATAAGCAGAGTGTGTGTGTGTAATTAAGCAGATTGTGTGTGTAATAAGCAGTGTGTGTGTGTAATTAAGCAGTGTGTGTGTGTGTGTGTGTGTAATAAGCAGTGTGTGTGTGTAATAAGCAGAGTGTGTGTGTAATAAGCAGAGAGTGTGTGTAATTAAGCAGAGTGTGTGTGTAATAAGCAGTGTGTGTGTAATAATCAGAGTGTGTGTAATAAGCAGTGTGTGTGTAATTAAGCAGTGTGTGTGTGTAATAAGCAGTGTGTGTAATAAGCAGTGTGTGTGTAATAATCAGAGTGTGTGTAATAAGCAGTGTGTGTGTAATTAAGCAGTGTGTGTGTGTAATAAGCAGTGTGTGTGTAATAATCAGAGTGTGTGTGTAATTAAGCAGAGTGTGTGTGTGTAATAAGCAGAGTGTGTGTGTGTGTGTGTGTGTAATAAGCAGTGTGTGTGTAATAAGCAGTGTGTGTGTAATTAAGCAGTGTGTGTAATAATCAGAGTGTGTGTGTAATAAGCAGAGTGTGTGTGTTATTAAGCAGAGTGTGTAATAAGCAGTGTGTGTGTAATAAGCAGTGTGTGTGTAATTAAGCAGTGTGTGTGTGTAATAAGCAGTGTGTGTGTGTAATAAGCAGTGTGTGTGTAATTAAGCAGTGTGTGTGTGTAATAAGCAGTGTGTGTGTAATAATCAGAGTGTGTGTGTAATTAAGCAGAGTGTGTGTGTGTGTGTAATAAGCAGTGTGTGTGTAATAAGCAGTGTGTGTGTAATTAAGCAGTGTGTGTGTGTAATAAGCAGTGTGTGTGTAATAATCAGAGTGTGTGTGTAATAAGCAGAGTGTGTGTGTAATTAAGCAGAGTGTGTAATAAGCAGTGTGTGTGTAATAAGCAGTGTGTGTGTAATTAAGCAGTGTGTGTGTGTAATAAGCAGTGTGTGTGTAATAATCAGAGTGTGTGTGTAATAAGCAGAGTGTGTGTGTAATTAAGCAGAGTGTGTGTGTAATTAAGCAGTGTGTGTGTGTAATGAAGCAGAGTGTAATTAAGCAGAGTGTGTGTGTAATTAAGCAGAGTGTTTGTGTAATAAGCAGAGTGTGTGTGTAAGAAAACTGTGAAACACACTTGAATGAAACACACTTGCACCGGGTGTAAGATAGGGCCCTTGGGGTCATCCTGGGGTCATCCTGGGGTCAAGGGCCTTGTTCAGGGTCAAGGTTAATTATTAACCTTGTATTAGGCCGCGTATTAACACCCGTCCAGGGGTGCGTTTCACGAAAGCATCGTTAGCTAACTTTGGTCGCAAGTTCTGTCATTATCAGGATAGTTCAACGAGTCTGTGTTTCCCGAAAATATAGTTCTAATGAACATTCGCAAACAGCTTCGCAGAGTTGTGTGTGTGTGACGACAGATCGCACAGACCTGTGGTTAGAAGAAGAGTTTCATGTTTGCATGACATGTGGACTCAATAAATCCTGCGGCCAGTTGCATAAACCTCTAAGACTAGTCTTACAAGTTAGACATCAATTTATTTTCTTTAAGACGGTTCATAGCTTTTTTAAATCAGTTACATAAAAACGTAGATAAGCCTACTTTGATACCGAAAACTAAGACTGACTGCCCCTGACTAACTGCTATAGGTCATACTAGAACTTAAGACACTGTCTTAAAGGAGAACTCCGGTCAATTTTAACATTGAGCTCATTTTATTGTACATTTGGAGTGCTGTCAATACAGAGAACAACGACAAAAATCGGTGTTGCCTACACCCTGTTATCCTCTTTTTAAAATTTGCACCCTGTTGACTTCAATGGGGCAAGTTTTAAACCTGCTTTTAGCCTCTTAACATCCTTGATGTGTCATTACAAGTGCACAGGTCATGTGAGTGATTCCTTCAGAGTGAACACGGTGAATCTGACTGCAGTAGATGTGAAAGATATGAATAAAAATGATGTTAATTCAGCCAGCGCTCATACCTGTATTTACATCCTGTTTTCGGCTGAAGTCCACAGTAGTCGATTGTCGAGTTCACGTGCATAGGTTTAGTACGTACGATCATGCGCCCGAACTCGACAATCGACTACTGTGGACTTCAACCGAAAACAGGATGTAAATACAGGTATGAGCGCTGGCTGAAATAACATCATTTTTATTCATATCTTTCACATCTACTGCAGTCAGATTCACCCGTGTTCACTTTGAAGGAATCACTCACATGACCTGTGCACTTGTAATGACACATCAAGGATGTTAAGAGGCTAAAAGCAGGTTTAAAACTTGCCCCATTGAAGTCAACAGGGTGCAAATTTTAAAAAGAGGATAACACCGATTTTTGTCGTTGTTCTCTGTACTGACAGCACTGCAAATGTACAAAAAAATGGAGTTCTCCTTTAACATTATGGCTATGTTTATGCAACCGGCCGCTGATCTTGAGCAAAATAATCAAGCTGACATTCAGTACAACCTGTGTCTTTTATTTAGAATACATACAAATGTCATTTACGTCTTTGAGTTTGTCAAGAGATTTAGAGTGTCGTTTTTGAGGAAATGCTCTATTCCTTTTCAGTCTGGATTTCGCCCATCACATAGCACTGAAACTGCCCTTCTTCTGGTGGTTAACGGCATTCTCTCCATGGATTCAGGGCTGATAAACATCTTGATGCTCCTCGATTTAAGCGCTGCTTTTGACACAGTCTGTCATGAAATAATGATCTCTAGGCTTTCTGATATCGGCATCACTGGCTCTGCTCTTTCCTGGCTCATTTCCTAAATCAGCGACAGAAAGTATTATATCACTATACAAGGGTTTAGATCTGCCACTGCTTCACTTACACAGGGTGTTCCTCAAGGTTCGGTTCTTGGCCCGCTATTGTTCATCATCTACACATATCCACTCGGTGACATCATACGCAGTCATGGACTTAAATTCCCTTGCTATGCTGATGATATTCAAATCTATCTCACCACCAGCTCCGATAGGCCATCTCTACCTGACTCACTCACTGCATGTATCAGGGACATCAAGCATTGGATGTCCCTGAATTTCCTCAAATTAAATGATAAGAAAACTGAGATATTAGTGATTGGCTCTACTGCCTCAGTCAAAATGATGGACCAGTGCTTTGATATTGATGGAATTCACGTTAAGCCTTCGTCATCGATTCGTAACCTTCTAACTCTATCTTTTGGCTCTCATATATTATGTATCCTATGTGATTGTAATGTATGTGTGGGTGTTTAAATGTATTGTAATGTACAATGTAAAGCGACCTTGAACTATGGAAAGTTGCTATATAAATAAAACTTCTTCTTCCTCTTCTTCTTCTATTCTGCGTGAGTTTACGTGACTGTGCTGATGTTCTGCCTCTGGTCCCGCAGGTCGATCCACATGCGCTTCGAGAAGGAGGTGGAGGTGAAGGGGATCCCGGCGTATCGGTTCACTCCTCCTCGTGCCGTGCTCGCCAGCGGGAAGAACAACCCGGAGAACCAGGGATTCTGCCTCACGCCCAAGCAGTGCCTGGACGACGGCGTGCTGGACGTGTCTGTGTGTCGCAAAGGTGCATAACCACTCAAGACATTTCAGTCATATGAGTCATTACTAAAATAAGGCATTTCATTTCATTTAATCATTCATTTAATTGTATTAGTTACTAATTGCCTATTGGCTCATGTGCTTGAAGTCATATATACACATGCATATTTATACACCTCGGTTTTATGGTTGGTATTTTTTATGTTTTTGAAAGAGCATTTATTTGATAAAAAAAACAGTGAAATATCATTATAATGTAAATCATCTGTTTTCTATGTGAATATATAGTAAAGTGTAATTTATTCCTGTGATCAAAGCTGAA
>NC_137138.1:2303087-2340587 GCF_949319135.1 Squalius cephalus | reverse complement strand
CGCAAACAGCAAAACCGAGTTTGGGGGAAAGTAGTTCTTAGAACTGTTTAGAAGTGGACAGTTCCTAGAACTAAGTTCCTGTAACTACTTGGTCGGAAAGCGGCTATTGTCTTTCTCTACTGTTTACATTCACTTCATTTTTTCAGCTATAAAGCTATAAAATGCTTGATGCAATATTACAATTTTGGAAACGTTCTGTTGTCAATCAGATACAGTATGAGTTTAGTGCTGTCAAATCGATTAATCGTGATTAATCGCATATAACATATAAGTTTGTGTGTGTGTGTGTGTGTACACATATACAGCATTTACAAATTGTTACATTAGATGCGATCAATCACGATTTGACAGCACTAATACAGTTTTATTATAGTACATGTTATGAGGTTAGTTAACCTGTTAGGCAGTACTTACAACTTGTGCTCGTAGTTAGTACAGTATAAGGATGATGTTTGAAATATTAGGATAATATTTGAAAGTTTTGCGTGTCGATCAGATGTTGCCGCCGTCTGAAATCTTCGCAATTATCGGTGTCGCCTAAAAAGATCACAAAGGTAGAAACACTCCAAATTACAGGAAACGCTCTCAGAACGTACTGGCAAAGTTATGAGCGAACGTTCTTCCAGTAATGTTAACAGAATGTTCGTTCAAAGTTATCTGGTCTTTAATAACGTTCACAAAAACATTATTTATACATCGTTCATGGAGTGTTTTTCATCAAACATTTCAGTTGGATTTTCCTTTTTTAAATGTTGCTACTTGTTTCGGAATATTCCGAAAACATTCAAAAGTAACATTCCCATAATGTTTGAAGAATGATACAATGGAATGTTCCCTAAACATTCACATATTAACCAACGTTTGGAGATGTAACTTTTTCATAACTTAATGGGAACATTAGCATAACGTTCCTAGAACAGATTTTTGCTATTGGAGAAGGAGGCAAAACAAGAAGGATTCGCGTACCTTCTGTTCATAGTATTTTAGGCGAAATATGACTGAGTATTTGTACCATTTCATCAAATATAATTGTAGTACGTTTATGAGAATCATGATACTGTATGTGAATGCTTGGCTAAAGAGATGCGTCTTTATCAGGGAGGCTATTCCAGAGTTAAGGAGCCAAATGTAGAAAACGCTCACTTTCGTCATCTGTGCCTCTTTCTAGGATGTATTTTTTCCTGTGTAATTAGTTTGTCAACTGCAATCTGACTCAGATCTTGACTTCTCCTGTGTTAGACTATGGGAGTGCCTGTTCGTGCCATGAAAAGAGCCCAGATCAACATTCATCTCGACAGAGTAACCGGCTTTCCGTGAGTGATGTTTTCCTGTCTGATATATTTAATCACGGCGTTCTGATAAACAGGCGTGAGTGTTTATATAGTTTTATAGCTGAAGGTCGTTTGTCTCTGTTTCCTCAGTATGACCAGGAATCTCAACAACACTATCTTCCCCATTGTGTTTCTGAATGAGGTGAGAGTTGGTGGGATGATTTAATCAGCCATTACAGTTGAATATCGTATTGAATGTGTGTTTGCATGATTTGTTTTGCAGTCGGTGGTGATTGATGACGCTTCGGCCGCGAGGATTCAGAAACTGCTGCTGGTCGTGACTTTAGTCTCTCATTTTCCTCTAATCATCATCGCTTTGGGAGTCATCCTGCTCTTAGTTTCCATCATCCTCGCCATACGCTTCTATCAAAACAAGGTAATGAAGTGTTGAAAGCAATAGAAGCAGTGGTATTTCCCCAGATTATTCTTCACTTTCCCACCAAATCATTGGCTGCCAGTGCGGTTCACACGAACTAAAGCTGTGCCATGTGACACTAATTTATGCGCCAAATCATTCCACGAATATTTATGTGTCCGTTCTGTGTGTGTTTGTTGTGGAAACAGAACGCTATTCTTCCACAATGACCTTTATGAATCAATATTCACATTCACACGGTCACTGTTCATAGAAAAGACAGATGTGTGGAGTTTGAGAAAATCGGTGGAGCTGGTGTGACATTAACTCTCAGCTGACCAAAAATATGTTCTTTGCCTGAACACTCGAAAGCTCATGGTTATGGAAACATACGAAGAAACATTAACCCTTAAATGCATGAATGTTTCGCAAATCATTATTACCGATAACTGATAATTCTTTGTAATTGTAAGCCGATAACCGAAAATTCTTTATATTTGTAAGTCGATAACCGATAATTCTTTATAATTGTAAGCCGATAACCTATAATTCTTTATATTTGTAAGCCGATAACCGATAATTCTGTTTGAAAGCCGATAACCTATAATTCTTTATATTTGTAAGCCGATAACCGATAATTCTGTTTGAAAGCCGATAACCGATAATTCTTTATATTTGTAAGCCGATAACCGATAATTCTTTGTTTGAAAGCCGATAACCGATAATTCTTTATATTTGTAAGCCGATAACCGATAATTCTTTATATTTGTAAGCCGATAACCGATAATTCTTTATATTTGTAAGCCGATAACCGATAATTCTTTATATTTGTAAGCCGATAACCGATCATTCTTTGTTTGAAAGCCGATAACCGATAATTCTTTATATTTGTAAGCCGATAACCGATAATTCTTTATATTTGTAAGCCGATAACCGATAATTCTTTATATTTGTAAGCCGATAACCGATCATTCTTTGTTTGAAAGCCGATAACCGATAATTCTTTATATTTGTAAGCCGATAACCGATAATTCTTTATATTTGAAAGCCGATAACCTATAATTCTTTATATTTGTAAGCCGATAACGATAATTCTTTATATTTGTAAGCCGATAACCGATAATTCTTTATATTTGTATGCCGATAACCGATAATTCTTTGTTTGAAAGCCGATAACCGATAATTCTTTATATTTGTAAGCCGATAGCCGATAATTCTTTATATTTGTAAGCCGATAACCGATAATTCTTTATATTTGTAAGCCAATAGCCGATAATTCTTTATATTTGTAAGCCGATAACCAATAATTCTTTGTTTGAAAGCCGATAACCTATAATTCTTTATATTTGTAAGCCGATAACCGATAATTCTTTATATTTGTAAGCCGATAACCGATAATTCTTTATATTTGTAAGCCGATAACGATAATTCTTTATATTTGTAAGCCGATAACCGATCATTCTTTGTTTGAAAGCCGATAACCGATAATTCTTTATATTTGTAAGCCGATAACCGATAATTCTTTATATTTGTAAGCCGATAACCGATAATTCTTTATATTTGTAAGCCGATAACGATAATTCTTTATATTTGTAAGCCGATAACCGATAATTCTTTATATTTGTATGCCGATAACCGATAATTCTTTGTTTGAAAGCCGATAACCGATAATTCTTTATATTTGTAAGCCGATAGCCGATAATTCTTTATATTTGTAAGCCGATAACCGATAATTCTTTATATTTGTAAGCCGATAACGATAATTCTTTATATTTGTAAGCCAATAGCCGATAATTCTTTATATTTGTAAGCCGATAACCAATAATTCTTTGTTTGAAAGCCGATAACCTATAATTCTTTATATTTGTAAGCCGATTACCGATAATTCTTTATATTTGAAAATCGATAACCGATAATTCTTTGTTTGAAAGCCAATAACCGATAATTCTTTATATTTGTAAGTCGTTAACTGATAAACCGATATATTGGCCGATCAATTCTTATATAATTTGAGAGAGCCTGATTACAAAAACAAAAGTCTCACCATTAAAATCCATGTCCCAAGAATACAATTATAATGTTCTCATTATAATTATATATAGCCTATATGACAGACTTAAATGTAGTGGAGCTGAGGTTTCATCCAGACTCTGCTGTTGTTCAGACTGTGGTTTATGTGACTCTGTGGTTTATGTGATGCTGTTTCCTGTCATAACTCAATCAGAAGTTACTAACCGCCACATCCTGCTCTCCAGATCAATTCACTAACCTTGTAACAATGCTATGCTATCTTGCTTATTAACATTGTATGTCTAACCTGAGCAAATGAACACCATGTTGTGCTGATCTGCTTTTATTTAGACTGAAGTGAAGCGTTTTGATTTCGCTGAGGTTTTCCGCTGCGCGCCTGTAAGTTCACACACTCATTAACCATCTTACAAATAACACTGCTAGTTCAGGCCTGTTTCACACATCGCACGTCTGTGGCGCATATTCATTTCTGCAAAAATATCACATGAGAATTGTCACATGCTGTTGCTCAAACAGTAGAGCATGGTGCTAACAAGCTAACAAAAATATGTTCTAAGAACTTTTTGCTAACATTCCCATTTTTAAAATGGTATTTCTGAATGTTCTCTGAATGTTCAAAACATCCAGTTTTTTAAATGTTTTTGTGAACATTTAGGGAACATTCAATTGTATCATTCTTCAAACATTATGGGAACGTTACTTTTGAATGTTCTCTGAAAATTCCGAGACAAAGTAACATTTGTATAACATTTACAAACATCCAGAGAACGTTCCATGAACAATAAGGGTTTTTTGTGGGTTCCGTTCACAATTATTATAATGAAGGATTATTATGATGTTTGCGGGTCATTTTGAAAATAGAAAATAATAACTATAGCAAGGAGATCAAAACAGTACTATTTATTAATGAAATGATGACTTTGACACATTCAATAATACGGTAAGAACATATAAATGTTTCTAGGATCTAGTCCTCTCCTGAGTCAGACTCATAAGCGAGTGTATGAATATGTACATGCATTTACATGCATTATTAATGTAAATACTCAGATGTGTGAAACAGGCTTAACTTACTTCAGCTTGAACTGAATCTCCTCCAGTCTGGTTAATCACATGATGCTTTCAACTGGTTTAAGGACTAAAACATGCTGTACTCGAGGAATATGTCGGCCAAGTGTTTGTGTTCTTGACCTTGCATTGTTTGTTTTTGACTGATAACACACACACACGTTACGTACTAAACAGTCGTTGTGTTTTCTTTCTTATTTTTAGCCATCCGCAAAGAAAGACACATCATACGCTCCTGTGAGCGGCAAAGCGGACGATCAAGATGAGAAGAATGGAACATTTATCGGCATGACGTCCGTGGACAAGTCCTAAACTGCTGAGAGTGTGTGTGTGTGAGAGTGTGTGTGTGTGTGGAAGTGTGTGTGGGAGTGTGTGCGTGTTGGAGTGTGTGTGTGTGTGCGTGTGTGTGTGTGTGTGGTCACAGATGCTGTCTAACAAGCACTATCAGTAGTTTGTTGAGCGGTGTGTGTCAGTAAACGACGGTCATGATTCACACACTGACTCTTCCTCAGGACTGAAGCCGTTAGGAAACAGGCATCTTGAAGAACGACTGAAGAGTGTCTCTGCACACACACACACACACACACACACACACACACACACACACACACTCTTCAGGGTCATTCAGCATCTGTTTAGTTACATATTTAAACACTGAGCAACACTGAAGCTGCTGTAAGTGATTTTTGGAGGATCACTCCTCTCGTGTGTCACTATGTGAGCTGTGGAGCACAAACACATTTAGGCCTAAATTTAAGATTTATCTATTTAATTTGAATATCAAATTTACATTTGATGCCATACGTCAAGTGACGTGGCGTCGGTGCTGTCTCAGGTTGGACAAAATTTCTAACCAGCATGCACTGCTGTTTGACAGAGGGCGTGTGTCTATGTCAGTGGGCGGGGTTTGTCACAGAGAGGGCGTGTGTATCTTTTAGTGGGCGGGGTTTGACACAGACGGCATGTGTCTATGTCAGTGGGCGGGGTTTGACCGGGTGTGTCTATGTCAGAGGGCGGGGTTTGACAGGGTGTGTGTGTGTGTGTGTGTGTGTGTGTGTGTGTGTGTGTCAGTGGGCGGGGTTTATCACAGAGGGCGTGTGCGGTTGAAGTCGGTAAAGCTCCTGAAATCACTTGCAGCACCTTTAACAATTAGACACTATGTTGACTGACTTTCACAACTTCTGAAGGCCAAACAAAAGCAACTTTATATTTGTGTTACTAAATGGTCGGTTCACACAGGACGTGCGTTCAGAAACACCTGGTAGTTTTACTTTGACATGGCAAGCTTATGGTGCAACACTAGCAGCCAAAGACTGTGTCTGACACACGTGTACATAGATAAACAATAAAACATCCAGTGTGAACGAGCCATACGCGACTGAACCTGCTGTGCCTTCTTAGAAATGTTTGTTTTGTTCATTTTGCGTCTTTTTATTTCAATGAACAGGTGACATCACTGTGCCTTACAGAGACGTGTCATATACTAAAGTTAAGGTTTAATGATCTAATATTTGTTGATTTGATGTAAATGTAAACTTTGATCCTCAAACACTGAACGCAGACAAATGTCTGATTTATTTTAGATGATTTCAAGGTTTATTGTTATGAAATGAAGATCTGTATTAAGTATTATTTGACAGCAAGATTGCAGTGAGATTGAATAGTGTTACTGGACTAATATTTCAGAATCTCTTTTGAAGTATGAAAATAAGTATTTTTAAAAGGTTCAATCTGTATATTTTCATCGTTTAGAGGATCACACATGGGTGTTTTGATATGTTACGGTTTCATGTTTGAACTTGCTTTCCTTCAACTAAATGCTTTGGTGCAAAATCATAACATAATAACCTCTTTTCGTCACTGCAGGTGTGTATTATCAATCACATAGCACTAAAATGCACCATATTAAATGTAATTCTAAAGCTGCACGTTTAACGCACTGTTTTTTGAGATGGTCACTTGTTTTAATCTCTGAGCCATTTTATTTGAGTTTTATGATTTCTTTGTCATGACACCGATGTGCCAAACATGAAAAAAATGCACTTGATGAATTTGATTCACTTGGACGTCAATGGAAAAATCACACAGTGAAGTTTCATTTTTGATCCCGAGTTCAAATGATAGTGTCTGTATCCGAGCTGAGACTGAATCTTTGAGCTTCAGTGTGAATGTAATGTGCTTTAAATGCATTTTGTGTCTTTCAGCCTTTCAGGTGTTAAATGATGCAGATCTTGCCTTCATCAGTGTATATAAACTATAAAACTTTGATCGATGAACACAGACTGCTTATTGTCTTCTGCATCTGTCCAGCTGTTAGATTTCTATATTCAGACTGCACAAATAATTGTACAGTTTTGTATATAAATGATGCCTTTTTCCTGTGGATTTATAAGAAAATACAATTAAAAAGACTTTCTGAAAGGCATGTTTTGTATTTTATTTTGTACTCATGTGTAACTCCTTTTCTGAATCTTACTTCTGATTATACTTATACACTGACATTAATAGTAACCTAAAAATGACATCTTAAATATTATGTAACCACTGTATGAACCCGAACAGGTCAATTTATACGAACAAAACAAATTTCAGGAGCTAAATTGGGTAAAATGAGCTCTTTAAGGTACCAGATTACCACTTTTTATAGAGTACTTGAGACTGCAAATATGGCGGCTGTTATGATAAACTAGGCCTACAGACTAGTACTTGTTACTTATAACAAGTATAGTTACTTATACTTATCTCGCCATAAAAATGCGTATGTAGTACTTGTTACTTTGTAAATAAATTATGACATAAAAAGTCCAAACTATGATGTACAAGGTCGAATTTGATACGAAGTTGAAATTTACAATATGTCAATGACAGTCATTTCGACTTTTTATCTCATAATTATGACATTTTACGTCACATTTGTTCCATAAGTCTCCCAGATACCTAAAATAAAAATGCTAGATTTCGTTGGAAACACTGTATAATGACATGATATATCCACATCGGCCAAAGATGATAAAAAAGTTGCAATTATCTTGCCAATGATAATGAAAAAGGTATGCAACGTTTTATTATTAGCTCATGTAGTGCCTTTATGGACCCCAAATGATTAAAATCTGTGGTAAAGTGTTCAATAGAATAAGTTTAACGCGGTCTTTCATGACATTATCACTAAAGTAATGCTAAAGTTGACTGAGGTTTGTTTGTGTTGTTGCTCCTCCGCGCCGCTGGGTGGCAGCAGTGACATCATCATCATCATCATCATCAGCGTCACACACTCTGCGTCATTCAGCGGTACAGCATATTACTTTAGCTTCCGCATAACAAGGTGAGATTTACACACTTTTACTGCGTTTAGTGTAGATTTGAATTAAATATATGATCTGCTGCTCTTGTATATGATAAGTAGATTAGACTGAAGTGTGCGTGTTTCTTTATAGAACAGCTGTATGACTTAAACAGGCAGACAGCGGTTATCATCGAGCTAACACACTGATCTGGTCATGTAAACATAATGTTTCAAATAAATGTAAATATCTATAGTACTACCATGCTTTTGGGCGTATACTATGGTATTCCTTGAAATGCTGTGTATGTAACACACACACACACATATATATATATATAGATAGATAGATAGATAGATAGATAGATAGATAGATAGATAGATACATAGATATGGATTTGTTTATGGACAGAACATCAGTTTGATTTGAACATTTCAATGTAAACATAATTTGACTGATTCCTGCATGTGCTGAAATATGAACAGAGCTGATATTAATAATCTCTGCAGTGTTCAGTTCTCTGTCAGATATTAATATTAATAATCTCTGCAGTGTTCAGTTCTCTGTCAGATATTAATATTAATAATCTCTGCAGTGTTCAGTTCTCTGTCAGATATTAATAATAATAATCTCTGCAGTGTTCAGTTCTCTGTCAGATATTAATAATAATAATATCTGCTGTGTTCAGTTCTCTGTCAGATATTAATATTAATAATCTCTGCTGTGTTCAGTTCTCTGTCAGATATTAATATTAATAATAATAATCTCTGCTGTGTTCAGTTCTCCATCAGATATTAATATTAATAATAATAATCTCTGCTGTGTTCAGTTCTCTGTCAGATATTAATAATAATAATCTCTGCTGTGTTCAGTTCTCTGTCAGATATTAATATTAATAATAATAATCTCTGCTGTGTTCAGTTCTCCATCAGATATTAATATTAATAATAATAATCTCTGCTGTGTTCAGTTCTCTGTCAGATATTAATATTAATAATAATAATCTCTGCTGTGTTCAGTTCTCCATCAGATATTAATATTAATAATAATAATCTCTGCGGTGTTCAGTTCTCTGTCAGATATTAATATTAATAATAATAATCTCTGCTGTGTTCAGTTCTCCATCAGATATTAATATTAATAATAATAATCTCTGCTGTGTTCAGTTCTCCATCAGATATTAATATTAATAATAATAATCTCTGCTGTGTTCAGTTCTCTGTCAGATATTAATATTAATAATAATAATCTCTGCGGTGTTCAGTTCTCCATCAGATATTAATATTAATAATAATAATCTCTGCTGTGTTCAGTTCTCCATCAGATATTAATATTAATAATAATAATCTCTGCTGTGTTCAGTTCTCCATCAGATATTAATATTAATAATAATAATCTCTGCTGTGTTCAGTTCTCTGTCAGATATTAATATTAATAATAATAATCTCTGCGGTGTTCAGTTCTCCATCAGATATTAATATTAATAATAATAATCTCTGCTGTGTTCAGTTCTCCATCAGATATTAATATTAATAATCTCTGCTGTGTTCAGTTCTCCATCAGATATTAATATTAATAATAATAATCTCTGCTGTGTTCAGTTCTCTGTCAGATATTAATATTAATAATAATAATCTCTGCTGTGTTCAGTTCTCCATCAGATATTAATATTAATAATAATAATCTCTGCTGTGTTCAGTTCTCCATCAGATATTAATATTAATAATCTCTGCTGTGTTCAGTTCTCCATCAGATATTAATATTAATAATAATAATCTCTGCTGTGTTCAGTTCTCTGTCATATATTAATATTAATTATAATAATCTCTGCTGTGTTCAGTTCTCTGTCATATATTAATATTAATAATAATAATCTCTGCTGTGTTCAGTTCTCCATCAGATATTCATATTAATATTAATAATCTCTGCTGTGTTCAGTTCTCTGTCATATATTAATATTAATTATAATAATCTCTGCTGTGTTCAGTTCTCTGTCAGATATTAATATTAATAATCTCTGCTGTGTTCAGTTCTCCATCAGATATTAATATTAATAGGGGTGTAACAATACCCTCATGTCACGATTCGACACTGAACTCATGATATTAATGTGATTCTCCAAGACATTTGATAAAAGGTTAACAAAAAATGTTCTGTTGATTAAAATGCTAAATTTGATATTATATTGTGTGTGTAAATGAATAGTCTTGGACTTGCTACTGTAACCCAATGCTGGACAATAGAGACGCCAGAATAACAATATTCATAATTCTGAAGCTGAAAATACTGAATTAATTTAGACGAATATGCTTGAACCGTGTCTCTGACTCGATATATTTTTATAATGTCGGACACTTTTACTGGTAACAGACATTTGGCATTATCAGGACACACACATATTCCCCTACTGCATTATTATACATTATATTCAACATTATATATAGTAGTTTAATGTAGTACTGACACTAAAACTCTGAAAACTTGAATTTTTCCTCACACAGTAATTTTTATTTTTGGTTGAACTATACACAATACATATTGATGCATTTTTGTATGCGATATATTGTGACATGATATATTGTTACACCCCTAAATATTAATAATGTTCTCCATCAGATATTAATAATGTGTTCAGATCTGCAGATATTAATAATAATAATGTGTGCTGTGTTCAGTTCTCTGTCTGATATTAATAATGTGTTCAGTTCTGCAGATATGAATATTAATAATGTGTTCAGATCTGCAGATATGAATATTAATAATGTGTTCAGATCTGCAGATATTAATAATAATAATGTGTGCTGTGTTCAGTTCTCCGTCTGATATTAATAATGTGTTCAGTTCTGCAGATATGAATATTAATAATGTGTTCAGATCTGCAGATATGAATATTAATAATGTGTTCAGTTCTCTGCAGATATGAATATTAATAATGTGTTCAGATCTGCAGATATGAATATTAATAATGTGTTCAGATCTGCAGATATGAATATTAATAATGTGTTCTGTGTTCAGTTCTCCGTCAGATATTAATAATAATATTGTGTTCAGATCTGCAGATATGAATATTAATAATGTGTTCAGATCTGCAGATATTAATATTAACTAGTGCAAAAAATGCCCGTGCAAAATCAGTTTTTGTGTGTGTTTTTTAGTAATTGTTGGTTTGGTGTGTTTGAGTGCTCATTGTTACAATTACACAGCAAAAGTTCAGTGACATTTTTATTTGTGCATGGTAGAAAGCACACAGTGAACTCCGAGAAAACGCTACGCTTGAGGAAACAGTTTGTGTATAGGCCACTACAAATGATGCCTGTGAAAGAGACTGTGAACGCATTGAATAGGATATGTTTAGTTGGTGAATAGCATAGGCTACTATTACACAGTAGCAATAACGTTAAGCGCACCAGAATGAAATATAATATTCAGAAGTAAACAGCTTAGCTGACTTACAGATTCAGTTTACATCCACAAATGAATAAGCGTGTTGATTCAGGGAGCAGTGCAAAATGCCCGTGCAAAATCAGTTTTTGTGTGTGTTTTTAGTAATTGTTGGTTTCTTGGTAAAGAAAACACATTTTTACTCAAATAAATCAAAATGGATTTATCACGTTTTGGATCCAAACTATAATATTCAGAAGTAAACAGTGTAGCTGACTGATTGTCAGAATGTTTATTTTTAAACCACAACCTTCTTGGGGCTTCTTTGACCGATACAACTCTCTAATGTCAGAATGTTTTTAAACCACAACCTTTTAAAAATGATATATTTAACGATATCTTTAGCATTTCTCATCCAAACAACGTCAAACTTCGCACTGCACTTACTCGTGACCGTAGCGAGACACCTGTCAAGTTTGAAATCCATCGGACTAACGGTTCGAGAGATATGTGGTTAACAGACACACAGACAGACATACAGACACACACACAGACACACAGACAGACAGACGTTCCTGTAATTTATAGAGAGATAATGTGTTCAGATCTGCAGATATGAATATTAATAATGTGTTCAGATCTGCAGATATTAATATTAATAATGTGTTCAGATCTGCAGATATGAATAATAATAATGTGTTCAGATCTGCAGATATGAATATTAATAATGTGTTCAGTTATCTGCAGATATGGTGTGTATCCCCTGTATCGTGATCCCGGTCCTGCTGTGGGTGTATAAGCGCTTCCTGGAGCCGATCATCTATCCCTTCATCTCTCCCTTCATCTCTCGCTTCTGGAGGAGTGCAGTGAAGGAGCCGCCGCACAAACCCTGCGCTGTACGCGTACACACACTCACACACACCCAACACTGCATCATATTCTGACAAATATTAATACAGTGTGGAGTCTTAAAGGAATAATTCACCCAAAAACATAAACTTATTATTAACTCTCATGTCATTTTGAATCTATAGGTTGCACTTTATTTTACAGTTCATGCATTTACAGGAAAGTTGTGTGTTATATAAGGTAAATACACGGGTTAGGTTTAGTGTACAGTAGCTTCAGGGTTAGTACACAGTTATTACCATTACCATAACAAGTGCATCGTGGGAACAGGACTGTCAAATACAGTGCTAACCCTTTATAATGTGTTTAAATCAGTCTGATGTTATAGTTCTGGAGACAGAGATTGAGCAGATCTAATCATTTCTAATTTAATTCTTTATTTAACAGTAAAACATCCCCCAGAATTATAAAACCATAACACAACACAGAAGTATTCAAACCTGACTCTTTAACCACGTTTTCAAAGCTGACTTAACCCGTGCAGAAGCAGGACTGTGTCTAATATGATCTGGTACTGTAACTGTGTCGATCAGTCGCTGTCCTTCATCCTGTTCTTCCTCCTCTTTCCCTCAGGATGAGTGTAACGGAGCGGTGAACGGATCCACAGCACACGCACCGAAGACGGTGGCCGATAAAAAAGCCGACTGACAGATCTCGTGTCTCCTCAGTCTGCTCCTGAAGGACATTTAGACCTGTAGATAAGATAAAACATGTAAATTACAGCTTTAAATGCAGCTTTACTATAGTAACTAATATATGAATACACACACACACAAACACATGCACACACTATCACTCACTCACTCTTACACACACACACACTCTCTCTCTCTCTCTCTCTCTCTCTCTCTCTCTCTCTCTCTCTCTCTCTCTCTCTCTCTCTCTCTCACTCACACACACACACACCACTCCTGTCAGAAACATTACTTCGATTAAATACTTTAATAATGTTTAATAAAAATGATGGTAATCTGTTTGTATCATTCCATAACACTGCTGTTCTCATTGATGGCTTTGTATCTTCTACTCGGACTGACTGCAAAAGTTCTGTGTATAATTTATGAGACTTCATATAAAATAAATGTTGAATTATTTTAATTGTGGCTGGTCTATCTTTATAATAACTAATAAAACAATGCAGATGTCTGATAATAAAATGACTTGTTTTTATTAACTCCTAAGACGAGTAAAATCTACATTTTAAATATGTTTCTCAGGGATACTCTCAAGAAATAATAGGGGGAAAAATCACGTTTTATTTTTAATAATATACATTTTTATGGAAGCTTGTTTCCGCCACAGAATAAAACATTTTAAAGGATAATTGCGACTTACATCTCGCAATTCTGACTTTTTTTCTCGCAATTGCGACTTTATATCACATAATTGCGAGTTTATATCTCGCAATTCTGACATCTTTTCTCAGAATTGTGAGATATAAACACAATTGTGAGATAAAGTCCAATTTTAAGGAAAAAAAAGACGGACTTTTTATTTTTTTTTTACCTCAGAATAGTTTATATCTCACAATTCTGACTTTATAACACGCAATTGCGACTTTATATCATGCAATTGTGACTTTATATCTCCCAATTGCGTATTATAAAGTCAGAATTGCGAGATATAAATATGCAATTCTGTGGAAAAAAAGTAAGAAAAAAAAAAAGAATTTCAAGTATATTTCTCACAATTGCGAGTTTATGTCTCATAATTCTGACTTTATAACACGCAATTGCGACTTTATATCACGTAATTCTGAGATAAAAAGTCAGAATTGTGAGATGTAAACTCGCAATTGTGTGAAAAAAAGTCAGAATTGTGAGATTAAAAAGTCGCAATTACCTTTTTTATTTTTTACTCTGTGGCGGAAACAAGCTTCCATACATTTTAGCTATTTAGTATAGAAATAATATATATCATATCTATATATAATTAAATATAATATTTTTCCTGTCTGTCTGAGTGACAATTTTAAAAGTAGGACATATTAATATCGCATTACTCAGTTCCACCAGCAGGAGGCGCCGGAGCTCCGAGGATCGTGTTGATTCCAGCGCTGAGGAACTGACGTATTACGCCGAGATGTTCTGATGCGTCATGAAGAACAGAAATCGAGGGAGACCCAGAGCGCGCGAGACTCTTGAGTTGAGAACCATTTCCGGTCGTGATGCTAATCTGCTTTTGGGAATATAACAGACTTTAATTCAGCAGTGTATTTTGAGTTTGTAAGTAAAAACCTTTGCTTAATCATAACAATTATTATTTTTAAGTCTATATAAAAATGCGTATCTAGCTGAAGAAGAAATGTAAATTTCTTAAATGTGACTGACACAGAAAATAACAGCAAGAACAAATGTCAGAATATTAACAGGAACATTTTAATATTGATTTTACGGACATGTATTATAATTTGTGTTTGACATTTAAAAATTTTCCCGCCATAAAAATGCGTATGTAACTGAGGAAGAAATGTACATTTCTTAATTGTAACTGACAGAGACAACAACAGCAAGAACAAATGTCAAAATATAAACAGTAACATTTTAATTATGATTTTATGGACATGTATTAGAATTTCTGTTTGACAGTTTATAATATATTCCCGCTCTAGTTCGTTTAAAATAAGAATAGACCGTTTAAAAATATTCCCGCTCTAGTTCGGTTTAAATCATAGGTTTAAATCAGTCTTCCGTTAACCTCGCTGTATTGCGGGCCGCCTCGCGCCCCCTACCGGCAGAACTCGCCGTGACCGCGCGAGTAAATACCGTCACGGCTCCCAGGCGTTCAGAAGCACGGAGCTGATCAGGATAAATAAGAGACTAAAGATGGCGACGGTGGAGGATTCATGGGACAAATTCGGCTCCAAAACTTCCCTTTGGAAAACTGAGTCCAGCGGTCCAGTCGCGCACTGAGAACCGCAAACCCCCGCGACACCGAGCTGAGACCCGCTTCCGTTTCTGTGGCTCCATTACGTGGGTTTTATGTAAACATTCTCGATTGCAGTAACCAAATAAAGCGGAATTTGGACTCCGATCATCCGAACCCACACCGAATCCAGCCGAGATGATCCCTGACTGAACACGCACCGAGTCCGCGAGTGTAGTTCGGTTCTGGTGCATGGAGGCCGCTGGAGGGAGTCTGCCAGCCCCGGTGTCGCAGTGATTTGGGTCAGAACACCGGATCGTGATGTATTTTCTGAGCGGCTGGCCGCGGAGGCTCCTCTGCCCGCTCCGGAGCGGCGAACGGCCCTTTCTGGTCGAGCCCAGCGCGCAACGCTTCTTCCTAGCCGTGCTGTCCGAGACCCAGATCAGCATCTGGTTCAGCAGGGTAAGACACACATCTAACTCTTACATAACTCAGTCATTAGATGTTTTGATGCTGGTGATGTGGCTTAGTGGGTAACCTGAAGGTTGTAGGTTTGAATCCCAGAGATGTCAACATTCCCCTAGATCAGGTCTTTAAAGGTAAGCTTGCGTGGCTTAGTGGTTAAAGTGGCTGCTAACCTGAAGATTTTAGGTTTAAACAGATTGTACATCCAACTCATTAAGCTACTGGAATGATGGGTGATGTGGTTTAGTGGTAAAGGATCATGGAAAGGTTCGAACTTCAGATTGGATCCCAGACAGCAACATAGTGTCGGCCCACATCTGGCCCACATCTGGCCCACACTATGTTGCTGTGTGGGATTATTCATAGTAATTGGCTTTAGTAGGTTAACACAATTTAAATTGACTTTATACCAGTGGGTTAATGGTTTAAATGCTGGATGTTGGGTATTTCAGTGACCCAGTTAATCCTACAGTGTTTAGTGGAGTTAACTAGTGGTTGAAGGCTAAGATCTGTCAGCTTTCAGGACCTGGTTAATCTAGTGAAACACTAAGTGTGTGGCCTAAAGATCAGGACTATAACGTCGTTAACCCAGTGGTTGTAGGTTCGAACCCCTAGAGGAATCACGTTTCAGGTCTGTTTACTCAAACTGTACAGGTTCATATCCTAAAGTGTTGATTCATGTGAATCGGAGTCAGTAGTTCTGGGTGCTGTGGTTTAGTGGTAAATGATCTTACGCAAAGGTTATGAGTTCTAGTCTATAATGCATTCGTTCCTGTCAACATTGAACATCTGGTTCCTCAATGTCGAAAATAACCCAATGACGGCCTCAGGATCAGCGTTAAAGGTCTAATGTGGGTGCTGTGGTTTAGTGGTTATATTAGCTTCTGTGCTGCTGATACTTGTAGGTTTGAACCTCATGAGCGTCTGAAAATGAACAGACAAACAGCCGAGGTTTTGAGTTCATGTATTCATAATGAATGATGTGGCTTAGTGGTTACGGTTGAGGACTGATGACCTGAAGGTTTGAACCTGAGAAGGGTTTATTAATTAGTTAATCTGGAGTAGAGTGTCTAGTAGTGTTATGATGTGAGTTGTTTAATCTAGTGCTTAAAGTGCTGGTAATCTAAAGATTGAAAGGTGTGTGCTAGATGTTATCGCATTAAATGCACAATAACCAGGGTCATCAATTTAATTTCAATTTTTCAATTTCAAATGAGCTTTATTAGCGTGACTGTGTATCACAATGTTGCCAAAGCATTACTCTATTATTTATACATAATATAACAAACAAACAAAGCATATATGTATATTAGATCATGTCATATGTAGCATATTAACTAAAATATTAGTTAATCAGTCGTCCTATTGGTTTAACTTTAACCGATCTCATACATTTGAACTAATTGAGTCTTGCTGGTTAGTCGCATTTAAACCTGTTCAAACTTTTTAATAACAGATTAAATCTGTTTTTACAAATAATGCAGATTTGATGAAGGAGTTCGAATAAACACATTGTGAAATGAGTATTTAAATAAAGTCTAGTAAAGGCAAATAATAGATAATGGCAGGATTTGTTTTTCTGAGTGTGTGTGTGTGTGTGTGTGTGTGTTATTGACCGCCGTCAGGAGTGTGACTGTTGTTGATCAATGGTTAAAGTGCAGAAATTCCCCCAGAGTTCACAACTTCTCGTGTGAGTTTTCAGTTTCAGTCTGTTGTGTTGTGTTGTGTTGTGTTGTGTTGTGTTGTGTTGTGTTGTGTTGTGTTGTGTTGAACGTTGAGGTGATGTTTGATGTCAGAGACTCACACCTGTGTGTCGTCCTGAAGACCCCAGACGCTCTGTCTATCCAGAGATAGAGAGAGTGATACACAGAGAGACAGGCAGATAGATAGTATAGTAGAGCGACTGTGTCCTCACTACACACACACACACACACACACACACACACACACACACACACACACACACACACAGAGCTCCACTTTTTGACATCCTGCCCCAATTACACAAACATTAGGGACACTCTCATCCCCTTCTCACAAGCCTCCAGAAAGACTCCATCAGAAATCTAGTATGGACAAACTCCCACTCCTGCTTGGAGAAAGCCCAGCGAGCTCAGCCCTGGCTGCCAGGTGTGTGTGTGTGTGTGTGAGAGAGAGAGAGAGTGTGTGTGTGAGAGAGAGAGTGGCTGCCAGGTGTGTGAGGTCCTGTCACGAGAGAAGAGCCTCCAGCAGGACAGAGATACCAACTATAAGAGATGGGATATCTCTTTTTATAAGAGATCATTTTATTCATATTTTTAATAATATTTTTTATTTATTTATTTTTGTTGTATAGTGTTATGAATGCTTTGGCAATGTAAAGATTTCTTTCACCATGCCGATAAAGCTATTTGAATCTTGACATAGACAGAAAGAGAGGCAGAGAGACAGACAGGCTGAGAGACAGACAGACAGGCATAGAGACGGACATGCAGAGAGACAGACAGACAGACAGAGAGACAGACAGACAGGCAGCGAGACGGACAGACAGGCAGAGAGACGGACAGACAGGCAGAGAGACAGACAGACAAGCAGAGAGACAGACAGACAAGCAGAGAGACGGGCAGAGAGACAGACAGACAGGCAGAGAGACGGGCAGAGAGACAGACAGACAGACAGAGAGACAGACAGACAGGCAGCGAGACGGACAGACAGGCAGAGAGACGGACAGACAGGCAGAGAGACAGACAGACAAGCAGAGAGACAGACAGACAAGCAGAGAGACGGGCAGAGAGACAGACAGACAGGCAGAGAGACGGGCAGAGAGACAGACAGACAGGCAGAGAGACGGACAGACAGGCAGAGAGACAGACAGACAAGCAGAGAGACGGGCAGAGAGACAGACAGACAGGCAGAGAGACAGACAGACAGGCAGAGAGACAGACAGACAGACAGACAGACAGACAGAGAGACAGAGAGACAGACAGACAGACAGAGAGACAGACAGACAGACAGACAGACAGACAGACAGACAGAGAGACAGACAGACAGACAGACAGACAGAGAGAGAGACAGACAGACAGGCAGAGAGACAGACAGACAGGCAGAGAGACAGACAGACATGCAGAGAGACAGACAGACAGACAGGCAGAGAGACAGACAGACATGCAGAGAGACAGAGAGACAGACAGACAGGCAGGCAGAGAGACAGACAGACATGCAGAGAGACAGACAGACAGACAGGCAGAGAGACAGACAGACAGATAGACAGACAGACAGATAGACAGACAGAAAGCATGTGTAATACTCTGTTATTGTTATTTTATACCCAAATAAATAAGAGAGTTGGGCCTCAGAGCAGAAAGCAGCAGGACACTTTGTTTCATGTTATATAGTGGAAATAGTCGTGTCCTTGTATTATTAACTGTGACTGCATCACACAAGCTCTTGTGTCTTTGTGTTGTTTTTATCTTTCTTATATTTACACACAATACTCATTGTTTCCCTCCAGTTCCTGAGTGAGTCAGTGTTACTGCAGTACAGATTGTGCAGACTCTGTTGATGTTACAAATACGCATAGATTGTGACTGATGATAATCCTGGGAAAATACTTCCAGGTGATCCTATATACTTCCCACCGCTCCCTGTGCCCTTCCTGCCATTTAACTCCTCGCCGTTCTGCACGGAGTGTGTAGAGTTTCTCAGACGGTCCCGGGAAACAATGGAATGTGTCTGGAATGTGTGTGTGTGTGTGTGTTTAAAACAAACTCTTCCTCTCCAGCTGTGTGACTCCACCTTCACACACACACACACACACACACACTCGTCGGCAGTAGTGCTGAAGTCATGCATATCAAAGCGACTGGCCTCAACACGTTTGCACACACACACGCTGCCGTCTCGTCTTTAACGCTGAAGTGTTTCCTGATCTGCTTCCTGTCGCCTGAATTAAAAGGATATATCACCCAGAAATCATCATTTACTCACGCGTGACTTTGTCTCTTTCTGCTGTGGAGCATAAAAGAAGACATTTTGAAGAACCTTTGGAGCCAAACAACATCGAACCCCAACTTTTTATTATTTGAACAAATAAATTCTCAAAATATATATATTTTTAATGTACCACAGCACAAAGAAAGAAAGTCATACAGGTTTAAAACAACATGAGCGAATGATTATTTTCAGAAATTCAGTGGAGTCGGCTTTAATTTCTAATGTTCAGTGTTTTTGTAAGAGTGTACACACTCAGTTCAACATGTTTTACCATGTTTTTCCTCATTCCACAGGGTTTCCCTTCGGCTTTTGCTCTGCCTTGTTCATCATTTATGAGTTGCTTTGGATAAAAGCGTTTGCTGAATGAATAAGCGTAAATGTAGATCACTGCAGAAAATGCACACAAACTCTGTGGTTTCCATTTTGACCTGTATATGTTTTAGGGATGGGACGGTTACCGGATTCACTATAAACCACGATAAAATGTACTGACGGTTAGTATTATCGTTTAAAATGTAATTATCATTAAAACCGTGTTTGATTATCGTGATTTTAATAACTCACTGTGAATCCTGTCCAGCCAGCAACAGTCTGGCGCAGGCGCAGCGCACAGTGTTGTTTTCTTTTATTGGAGAAGGAATGGCGGAAGGCAGTGACCGTGGACCAAATCTGAGGTGTGGTCATATTTTGGCTTTTACAAAAGTCCTGAGGGAAACTTAATGGAGGATGGTCACTACAATAGGGGGGAAACACTTCAGATCTGCCGAGTCATCATGTGACCATCACCCACTGTTTATAGCGAACGCAAGGCAAGTTAACTTTGACCTCAATACCAAAACTACGTCTGGGAAATAATTGGGCACAAAATGTTGTTTTGAGTTGAAATATTTGATCTCACTCACTTGAAATAAACGTGAAGCTTCCGCGAAGAAAAGTTCGCAGTGGCTTTGAGCCAAAGATGAAGTTCAAACAAGACTATTAAGAGTGACATTTAAGGGATAATAATGTATATCATTGTACACTTATTTTTTTTCATTTTTTTTTCACATAATTACGGGGACATATTGAATTGAGATTAATGTTTTAAATCTTACCTGTTTATAAATTAATTTTGTACAGCGTACAAAACAATCGTCCAGACAAGATGATCACAACAATATTATCAAACTCTGTAAACAATAAATCAACTCTGATTTCATTTTCAATGCAATCAAAAACGGAGACGCAAGACGGCAAGTTGCATTTGAATGAAACGAGAGAGCGTCCGTTGACGACGGAAATGCCACCGAATATAATCTTGCTTAAAGAAGTGCATAGAGCTGCTTGTTTTATTTGTTGTTTGTTGATTTTTAAATATAAGACTTGTTGAAATGTTTTCAGTGTGAGCATCAGTTCTTTTTGAACACTTTCATCTCGTTTTAACAAAACCGTGATAATAGTGATAATCACGATAATTTTGGCCACTATTATCGTGATATTAAATTTTCATACTGTCCCATCCCTAATATGTTTTATCTATATATGTTTGCATGCAACATTTCTTGGTTTGAAACTCTTTAAACTCTAGTTTTGTCTCTTCCAGCGCTGGTTCCTCATTTAAAGGACTATAAATGAAATGGAGAGAATTAGATGATATTTAATGAGATTGAGATAATTAGATGATATTTAATGAAATTGAGATTAGATGATATTTAATGAAATGGAGAGAATTAGATGATATTTTGTTGCACAGAGACACACAACGCTTTTGTTTTAACTGTCTTCGATTAGACTACACACACCCCTAATATGGTTATGATTTCAGACGTGTTTTATGTTTTCGGGCTCATTTATAAACACACGTGCAATCAGATCTAATCCTAAATTCTATTTCATTTCATCCTACGTTAAAGGTGAGGAACAAATAAGAATTTAAGTCGTATAAATGTTAAAAATTGTACAATAACTGAAGGGCATTCGACCAAACTTTTTGCATACCAGTAATTAAAATAATCCAACATTGATTATGAAATATTCAAATATTATGAAGTCTGCATATGAGCACACATAATTCTTCTGAAATAGGTGGAGTTGATGCACATTGGGCTTGAATTAAACTGTGATTTATAAAGACGGACGCATCTAGGAAGACTTGTTTTATATATAGAGGTTTTATAAATCATTCATATATTCTGCACGCATCTTTATAACTCAGTTAAACTCATTGAGATGTACAGCAGCAGCAGATGTAAAGTCACACTTATACACACACCACCGCTGGTGAAATGCATGCTCAGTGTGTGTGTTGTGTAACGCTGTGCGATCATATTTCATCTGTTCTGTGTGTGAGCCTGTAAGATGAGTATTAGTGAACAACCATCACGAACCATCCTGTACAGATGCTCAGGTTTACGGTGTTCAGAGTCACTTTCACAACACTGGTCCGTTTATATGAGCGGCCAGACGTGTCATCTTCTGTCTCAGCCAATCGTGGGAGTTTGGGTGCGGGGCTAATAGTTTGACTGACCAATGACAGACAGTGTTTGAGAAACATGATTGGAAACAGTCATAATGTTGGGCTACACTTTATTTTAAGGTGTCATTGTTACAGTGTAATTATATATTTAAGTACTGAGTAATATTAAGCAACTACATGTACTTTAGGGTTAGGGTGGGATTTGGTTGAGGGTTAGTTGCATGTAATTATGCATACTTTACTGTTAATACTATGGTAAGTACATGAAACATATGTAACAAGGACACTGTAAAATAAGGCGTTACCTAATGTTGTCTGTACATGTCCAGTTGTGACCTAAACTATGGGGTGATTTGGGGTTAGTGGTAATCTTAACATCAGTACGAGATCTGAGCCTCAGTTCATGTAACGTGATTACTGAACAAAAGCAGCTTATGATTGTTCATCAGTGGTACGTACATGCATGCGCTTCATGGGTTTCGCTCCATTATAGTTCCCTGTGATGTGAATCAGTCAAGGCCTCGATCAGATCATCAGTTGCCTCTGGATAGATAGAATAAATCTTTATTAGTAATTGTTAAAATGAAAAGAAACAACTAAACACATTTAGCAGCTCTTCAGATTTAGCAGGATAACTATAAACCATGTAAACGGTGTATACCAGGGGCAATTGAAAAAGATAGACACACTGTAAATGAAAATAGATAAATATATCCCAAACAAATAAACATACAAAAACATAATATAGAATGCAAAATAAGATACAAAGATAGACACAATGGACATAAACAGTGAGGTAGTGCTAAGTGAATGATAAGGAGATGTTGGAGATGAAGGATACTGTTATATGTATTATAGTTTGGACACACCTGTGAGTTGAGTCTTGTGTAAACATGTCTTGTTGCTGGCTGTCGGCACTAGCCGCATTTCCATTACCCTTCAAATTGTGCGAATTGAAAATGCGCCCAATGGAAACACGTCAATTTCGCAAAAACTCCCATTTAACGCAAAAGAGTTTTTACACTCACTTGAGGGGGGTTTTTCAGGCTATTCGAAAAATAAATATTTCGCAAAACTGCAATGGAAACAGTTTTTGTGCATTTACAGGTCAGCTGACGTAGATGACGCGGTGTGTTTGGACAGAATACGAGACAGAGTTTTGTAAAGTTTATTAAATAAAGAGTTTAGAGTTTATTAAATTCATAAAAGACAAAAGATTTACAGGAATAATGGCAAACCTCTAACCTGGGAAAACCCAGACAACTTCCGGCAAATTCAGATTTGCTCGAGAAGTAGTCTGGCAAAGAGCTCATTCAAGCCCATTTCCATGGCCTAGAAATCGCGGCACCAATCAGAAACGTTGAGGCGGGCTTTACACAATAACGATCGCTCTGATTGGATTTAGGTCTATCCAATTGCGCCCAGAGGCATTTGAGCGACGTCCGTTCAACTTTTAAATGCATTATTATATTCAAATTGCAAACACATGAGGACAGTCTCCATGAAAGACCCACTGGCAGATGAACGTGCTACTACATTTCTCTCCGAAACGGTAGGAAATTAAATTAGATTTAATAGAGGATTTTAACTGTGACACGATGATTGACAGGGCAGTTTACGTGACAGGATGCACGCGACAGATCCGTCCGATAAAGATGACGAAGTAGTATGTCCCAAAGCTTGCCTACTTTTTTGCTACACATTCAAAAGTAAATACATTTTCTTCACAAAAAGAGTACATACTTTTATGGCGTAGTGTAACTTAGGCGAATTGGGACGCAGCATATGGCTTTACATGATGACGATCGCTCTGATTGGTTTTAGGTCTGTCCAACTGCGCCCAGAGGCATTTGAGCGACGTCCGTTGGTGACGCCCCTTTGGAAATGATTTGTCTATGGAGCTTTGCCAGACTATAACTCAGTTGGTCTGGGAATGGTCTGGTTTTAACCAGGCTAGCAAACCTCAAAGAAATGCCACAATCAAGACCTCGCAACAGAAATGAGTGAGAAACACCCAGAAACACCTCATACGTGCCACTCACAAGCATACGGGTCTTTCCTTGCCATTAATGATTGTATAACATACATACGTCTCCTTTCATTAATAATAATGTCTAGTGCAGTGGACATAAACCTAATGTCCGTTGCCATGATTTCAGGAATGACTTATCACGAGAGGAAAAAATCAAGTTTTAGTTGTATAACATCGGTTAATGTAATGTCATTTCGCAATAGTTTTTTGTCGACATTTAGAAAAAATCGCAAAAGTTTTGCGCAAATCTGTGATTGAAACGCGTCAAATGTTGGAGTAATCAATGATTGGCTGTGATTATTTGAAGATTTTAGGGTCTGATAATGTGTGTCTGTTGATTTACTGAGTCAAATACATTTAAAAATAGATCATGTTGTGTTCACTTGTATGTGGCAACCAAACACAGACACGCACAGATGTGAAATATGATGATGATTAGCATGATAGTGTTGCTCTTTTCTTTTTCTTTTTTGCTACAGTGGCAGTTTCTTCACAACAGAGCAACATGAGGACAGTGAAGGACCGATCATAATGCTTCTCTGTGACTGACACACATGAGATTTCACATCCCTTTTTGTTTGTCTTTTTGGTTTCACTTTGTTCAGGAACGATAACTACAGTCAAACCAACATTTATCCAGACACCTTCAACATTTCTCACATTATCACAGTTTATTCGCTATAGTTTAGAAAATGGTGATAAAATATGAACAGAACTCAGTGGATATTTGACTGGTTTTGTCCGTCCTTCTGTTAGACTGTCTCACACATGAATTATGTTGAATATCTGTCAGCTGTTAAATTTAACTACACAATTAGATAATACCAGTTTAGCTCAACCAATCACCAAGCAATGCTTCATTGTGTTCAGTCTGTGTGTAAAAAGAGCATTAGCAATTAAAGAGAAAACACTTCAGCAAAACATGATCAGGTCAAAGTGTCCCAATCATTTTTGCTCCCAAATTTGTATTTATGTCACTGGTAGTCTCTGTATGAAGAATTGTGGGGTATGATATGTCACAAGTTTACTTTATTTTGCTCTCCTCACTTACATAAATGAACTATAGTGTCCTGCACACACTAGTAAAACAAATCAAAAATTATATCTGGTGTCTGAATAATTTTGGTTTGACTGTATAAAGCGTCTACACCAGCGGACGATATCTCTGCAGTTTAGTCGTCTGCCGCTTTAAATGCTCGAGCTCTTTAAAGCCTGGATTCTGATTTGCTGTCAGTGTTTTTATCATTCCACTGGACTGAATGATTATTAATTAAAACTTTCTATTTCTTATTGGCGTGAACAGGCCTTTTTGGTCACTATTAAAACAGTCTGATAATTGCAGTTTGATAATAAAGATTAAATGTGCATGTTTGTCTGCTGGATGCCCTTTTTGTATTTTTTTTTTGCACAAACTGTTGAATATTTCATCTGTGGTGATGATGGATGTTCAATTCATGTTTATTTGTGTAGCGCGTTTTTCACAGTACAGATCGTTTCAAAGCAGCTTTACAGAAAATGCATGTTGCAAATATTACATCAGGTTGAAGATGATGCAGAAATGTATTTTCTCAGCACGATTTAACAAGCATGATTGTATCAGAGGACATGAATCAATTGTTGATTGTATCATAGGACAGGAAGTAACGTGTGCTTTGTGTAAGTGTGTTGAATTCAGATCGAGAGTGAGTTTAGTAAAACCACTCTCGGTCTGTTATGTAACTGTGCAAATGATTTTTGGTGCATTCTCTAATTTGTCAGAGATGTTTTTCTTTCTCCATTTTAGTCAGGCTATATCAAGAGTGCTTGAGTTGCCATAGAAAACCATTTGCACCCACTATTAGAGTCATTTAACTACAGTTTTACAGAGTAACGTGACGTCAGTCTTTGGATAATGTGAGTAATTCAAGTTATAAATGTAAATATGGCTGGTTGCTATAGGTACAGGTGTTTTATCAAAATAAAGCCGGTCCTGGATCCGCTGACGTCTGATGGTAAATACAGCTGTCAATCACAGACACTAGTTGTGAATGTTTCTCTCGTGTGGAATCTGAAGCCTGTCTGACCTTTCGTGACCCCTGAACGAAACGCTCATGAGGAACGACCTTCACACATACACGCCGAAAGTAAATGCAGATTCTGTGACGTTAGTGTTAGTTTTACACACATGAATATGTGTGTGTGTGTGTTGAGGTTTACAGCTCCCTGTTGGCAGAATGAAACCAGCACTTTGCTTCCATTTTTGGGTGTTTTTCTTTGTGGCCGAGCGCTGTTCTCTTCCGCACATCCGTCTCTCATTTCTCCTGATGGGTTTCCCTGCTGCTCCACATTTCACTGGGAGACTGTCATGCGTTTCTGTTGATCTGTAGAATAAAGACATAAACGCACACGGTGAACGACGTTAAACTTTTGTTTTTCCTCTGTTAGATGATTCAGAATCATTTTGGAGCATCTTATTACACAAATATTCTTGGTTATTCTTAACTTTATTTGTAAAGTTTGGCATTATTTCATATGCATGCAGTGAACGTTACACTGAAATGACTTGAATATATATCTCTTAAAGGGTTATTTCACCCAAAAATGAAGTTTCTGTCATTAATTATTCAGCCTCATGTCGTTCTCTAAGACCTTCGTTCATCTTCAGAACACAGATGAAAGATTTGATGAAATCTGAGAGGTTTCTGATCACACATCTGATCGCACATCATTGCAACTTTTAAGGTCCAGAAAGGTAGTAAAGACATCGTTAAAATAGTCCATGTGACTACAGTGGTTCAAATGTAATGAAGCGACATGAATACTTTTTGTGTGCAAAAACCCCCAAAAATGATGACATTATTCAACAATCTCTTCTCTTCTACGTCAGAACACCGGCTCACTATTGGCTGACGCTGGTCATGTGAGCAACACGACACATGCGTGTGATGCTGACGCAGCCAATAGTGCATCTGATCACTTAGTAAAGCAGCAGCACACTGTCCTCAACACTAGTGATGATTGACTTGTACATAAGTCAAGTCAAGTCACCTTTATTTATACAGCGCTTTTTACAACACAGAGTGTTTGAAAGCAGCTTTACAGAGATAACAGGAAAATAATGCAACAAAGTTTGTTTCCAGAAGAAAATAGCATCACAGTCCAGCTTAAGTAAGTTCTGTGATGGTTCATTTTGGTTGTAAAAAAGTTATTTAGTTCATATATATATATATATATATATAATATATATATATATATATATATATATATATATATATATATATATATATATATATATATTATATATATATATATATATATATATATATATATATATATATATATATATATATATATATATATATATATATATATATATATATATATAATATATATATAGCCGCTGTGGAGTAAACGGTGATGTCATCATCCAGCTCAGTTCAGTTCTCGTATAATGGTGTCAATGCAGGCAGATCAATAATATTGTTGAATATTAAATAAATTGTCCTACATAACTAAACCACACTGGCTCAAATGAATCCTCATGTCTAACTCTGTCTCTGTCTGTGTGTCTGTAGCCCAGCGTGTTGATCGTCAGCTATATTGAGTCTGGGAAAGCGGCCGCACAGTTCGGCTTCTATCAGCAGGTGGAATGGAAACCCGACGACTCCATGATCGCCGTGGCGGTGAGTAAAACACGTCTGTCTCTCGTGTGTGTGTGCCCGCTTTATGATGAGATTGGTTTGGTGTCTGTGCAGAACATTGATGATGCGCTCCGTCCCGTCGGTTCGATCTGAGGTTTGGTTTAGTTCCTCCAGGGGAATGAGTTGCTCTTATCTTCACATCAAACCTGTTTCTATGGTTTTCTCGGAGCCGTTTGCTGCAGATCGTCTCCAGAAGGTTATTTCTGGCTCTGTGTGTGTGTGTGTACATGAACACAACACAACCTGAGACCAAAACATACTCTGTCTGTAAACATGTCTGACATGTTCATATCAAGCTGATTAAGTCATACAGGGCTATTCTTGTGATGCATTAGCTGTGTGTGTGTGTGTGTGTGTTCATGAGTTAGGTTGGAGTTTAATTGCATGTCAGAAACACAAAATGCATGATCAGAAAGACCCACACAGGGCCAAAGCAGATCAACAAGGAAATCAGAAACACTTGATACGCTATACAGAAGCCGTGTTGAGCTGAATCGTCTGTGTTGTGTAGCGAGAGCTTAGACATGTTCGCACTGGTAGGTACTCCTGTTTACGGACGCGTTGGGATTGCTTAGTTTGCAAAATAGCAGTGTTTTATGTGGATTTAAAGAATGCAAAATTGGAGTTTTGTGACTTGGACGTGACCCTAAACCAACAAGTTAATTTACAAAATCTGTGGTTTTGCACGTCTCCAGTCTTGTATGTGGAGATTGATTGATTTGATGACGACATCACCATGTTTCTTCAACCACAAATGCAGCCTATATCTTCTCTTCATACAGTTCCTCCAGCGTCGAGTTGAAAACTCGTTAATCTCGCCACAAACAACCCTAGCGAGCCGCCCACAGTGGAGGTATTTTAAGGCATCATGGATGAAGGCTGATCCAAAAGTTGGGCGGCGTAATTATTCCAGTCGCACATCATGTCCTTCACAGAGGAGACGATTGTTTAAATGTTAATGTGAGTTTTTGTGCAGTCGAGCGTCCGTCACTTGTGGAGGGATGGCGTACAGTGAACAAAACAAACTGTCGATTCTCTTTTGTTAAGATGCATAATTGCTGTCATTCTGCTCTATTAATGCAGACAGACAGACGGAGATGAGGAGAGACAGCTCGACGGTCATCTCTTTAAATGCCACACAAAAGACTGAACGCGCACTCGCGTCTGTCAGTCACATTCACTGCTGTTCCCTCTGTTGATTATACTATACAGTTAGATATTCCTTCCATTGATCATCACATCATCCTCTGAAGTCTACAAGCCTGGGTTTAGTTCACTTCAGAATTATCCTTAAAATATCCTGATAATTTACTCACCCATCATCCATTACGTCATCCAAGATGTTCATGTCTGGTTTTTGGGGAAAACATTCCAGGATTTTTCTCCATATAGTGGAAAATTTCCTCAATATAGAAAATGTCATATATATATAATATTGCTGTCCAAATTGCAGTTTCAATGCCGCATCAAAGTCTCGACACGATCCCAGCCGAGGAATAAGAGGGTCTTATCTAGACAAACCATCCTCCATTTTCTTAAAAAAAAATAAAAATATATATAAAATTTTTAATCACAAATGCTCATCTTGCACATCCACGCATTACGTAATCACGTTGGAAAGGTCAGATGGTAACCGGACGTAGGTGAAAAATGTAGAGTAGGGCGAAAAAGTCTCATTTTCTCCTCCAACTTCAAAATTGTCCAACATCGTTGTTTTACCTTTTATTTATGTGTGTTTTTGTAAAGGGCGTTTGACTTAGTCTTTGCACATTCGCTTTGTAAACACTGGGTCTGTTCTTCCGCCTACGTCATGCTTGACCTTTCAACGTGATTATGTAATTTGTGTCGCATCACAGCGAGTGCAAGACCAGCATTAGTGGTTAAAAAGTATATAAATTGTTTATTTTTTTTAATAAAATCGACCCTTCGACCCGTTGGACCCCATTGAAGTCACTATATGGAGAAAATCCTGGAACATTTTCCTCAAAAACCTTCATTTCTTTTCGACTGAAGAAAGAAAGACATGAACATCTTGGATGATAAATTATCAGGAAATTTTAATTCTGAAGTGAACTAATCCTTTAGAGGCATTTATTAAATTATGTCTGGTCTGTTTTTAAATCGACACACTCATGTAAAATAGATGTTTTTAGACATTGTTTGGCTGTTTTTTCAGCATCTTGCGCCATGAGTTTAAAGAAGCCGTGTCTTTAGTTTGTGTCCTGAGTAGAGCTGCATTATTAATCGTTAAAAGATCGAGTTCTTGATTCAAACACCAAAAGATCTCATTCGTAAATGACGACGATTCTACTGTGTGCGTTTGTGCTGCTGCCGAGCCAGAGAAAGCATTTATCATATTTAAATATTATAATTAAATTTTATATAAAAAAATAATATTATTATCATATATCGATATTAAACAGCTTCACAAACAGGCTTTTCAACCACACAGTATCGTTATTTGTGTGATATAAAAATATATTCTAATGATCACAGAAGCATTGGGATAAAAGTTTATAGTTCAGACATAAACCAAAATAGACCAAAATAGACAATCAGCTTTTGAAAGTAACTTGATGCTTCAAATAAAGATTGTCATAGTTACACCAGTAGGAGACTGTTACAGACTAGGGATGCAATGGTACACGGTAAAATCCCGGACCGTTCGGTCAGCCCTGCACGGGACAATCTACCCTTGTGTCCCGCGGGACTTCGGTTTTGCCATTGAGTTCGCTCTGATCCTTTTAGTTTTTGCTTTAGGCGCCGTTCACATATCGCACCTAAAAACGCGTAGAAAACGCTAGGCGCGCCGCGTTCTCCTTTTTCTAAAGCGCTAGGGCGGTTGCGCTCCGGAGGCGTCTGTCGTTGCTAGAGCAACCATCAGCTGCGCTCTGGTTGGTTCTTGTCACGTGACCTACGGTGCGCTTGCGGCATTCTGAAATGTTGAGAATTTTCTGCTGGGGACATCGTTAGTGCCAACCGGTCTCGCCTTGCACCAGACAGTGTTGATAGACTCATCTTTTTGCACAAGAATCTCTCAATAGTGGATGAGTAAATAGCACTTTGTATCCTGAATGCAGTATTTTTTTATTATATTATTTTGCTCTGCTTTTTTTTATTCAAAGCACAAGCTAATTTATGTTTGTTAAAGGTAAAAGCGCACTTTTTCTTTCACATTGATCACTTCATATACCAGTTATCAAGGTTTGGAATTGGGATCCACTTGAATATTTTGAAGTGTGTTTGTTTACATTTTGTATTTCATATAAGTGATAGTTGAAGAGGTTGTATTACTTAGTGTTGTTCAGTACAGACTAGAGTGTTAATTTATTCCATACATTGATGTTCTTCCTACTGTGACATTCTGTTTATGCTCATAAGAAAAATAAAACATATTTTTGGGATGAAATAGCAGTCTCTTTCTGCACAAAACATGTACCGAAACCGAACCGAGACCGTGGCCCAAAAACCGAGGTACGGACCGTACCGTGGGCTATCTGTACCGTTGCACCCCTATTACAGACTGTATTTGTCATTGAATCATTCGTTCAAGAGATTCGTTCAAAAACGGTAAAACAAGTGAAGTATTTATGAGTGAGTCATTGAATCATTCACTCAAACCGATTTTTAAAAATAATCATTCCAATTAATTAAACATTTTTTAATTGACTGCAGCAATTAACATTTTGTCAGAACCTCTTGGGAAAACAAACATATTTTGTTTAGTTGTCTAATCAGAATTGTTGTTGTTGTTGCTCTTGTTGTTCTTGTTCTTGTTGCTCGTTGTTGTTATTGTTGCTTGTTGTTGTTGCTTGTTGTTGTTGTTGTGTGTCCTCCTCAGATGGGTCTGGTTCTGTCGGATCGCATCAGAAGCGTCACGTGTGTGTGTGCGTGTGTGTGTGTGTTCAGACACCAGAGCTGTGTGTTTCCACTGCCTGACGTCACAGCGGTGCAGAATTACAGCTCAACCTCAGGCTTCATTTCACCGTTCTTCCGTGTCTGAATAAACATGGACTGTTTAGTCTTGATAGCGATGGTTCTGGGTCATCAGCATCACCTGACGCAGGAAACGGCAGATAATGGCCGGTTATTTTCCTCATGCAGTTTTAGCTGATAGTGTTTGACTCTCCGTCCTGCAGGTTCGTTTACACGAGTCACAGATTATGACATTGACACATGGATAAGGTGGTTTATCTCAGGTCACATCGAAATGCCACACATCCCTTCACAATACAGCTTCATCAGACCAGACATTTTAATATTCATATTGCATTAATATGATATCAGGTGAACTGCTGATAAATACAGTTTAAAAGACATTTTTAATCTTTTAAACCTGTGATTGTGTTCCATGTGTTTGCTGTTTATGGGCTTAACACTGATTTTGTTATTCAGCGGAGTAAATGCTGTAGAATATTCCAGATGAATCCAAAGAGAAGTGCTGCATTTCTGTCAGGACAGCGTCTCTCTTTACTGAGAGCCCAGAGGATCATGGGATATCTGGGTTTACCGATTGATTCAGAGAATCTGTTTTTCCATTGTAGTCTTTCCATCTTGTCAAGAACATGTTCCAGATCACATTACACCCGATATCAAAAGATAAAAGAAATAAATTGTTTAAAGAAATGCTCATTTCCAGTTTTTATTACATTTAATCACATTTTCATAAAGAATCCTCGTCACTGCACCCAAATTATATCAAATCATATGATAAAGAATATAGAATATAAATCAATGTAATCATTTCCATTACATTACAGTAAAGAATTTATTATTATTATGATAATAAATTAGTAGTAATAATAATAATAATAATAATAAATTAATAATAATTATAATTAATATTATTTTATTTTCGCATGTTTATTTGTCATATATATATATATACACACACACAGTTTATATAATCAATTTTTTCATTTAAAATAGAGATCACGATTTTCCCACAACTCCCACAAAATAGATAACTAAACAAAATAACATTTACACAAGATTCTGACGAAATGTTAATTTTGCTGTTTGTTGAAAAAAATATTGAATTCATGTGAAATGATTTTGTTTTAAATCGGTTGAATGAATGATTTCAAGTTATATTAAACTGTCTGAAAACAAAACCGGGTTCACAAACTGTCTAAATATGTTCACCATGGGTCATTTCTGTATATAATAAAGAGTATAAACTATATATAATTGCATCCTAGTAAGATATGTCAAACATTTAAACCACTTTAAAGTTTTGTTGTTGTTTTTTCTCTACATTTGTATAATTAGATATATGAGTAAGTTGAAACGCAATACCTGCATTTAAAAGTGTAATTCAGCATTTTCTGAATGACATTCTCCATCTGAATCAGTGTGAAGTTGCAGATTAAATGTTTACAAATGTTTTCTTTAAACTCCTAGATCTGATCTGCTGCTTCACACACACACACACACACTGCGTAACCCTCCAGACGATACACTTTTGTGCTGTAATCTCTCAGTGGCGTCTCTCAGAACACCCAGTGCAGACTTTTAAAGTGCAGAGATAACAGCGGGTCGGTTTTGGATGTTTAGTCTGGAGAACAGATCTCTGAAACACCAGACGCCTCCATACAGCCTGTGAGCTTTCCACGCGCTCATCACAGCGGCTAATCGATGGAGCATCATGGGTAATATTGGCAGGCGCTTATTGGCATCGCTGTTCCCGAAGCGTTCCCAGGAGTTCAGTGATTGGCTGGAGCGTCGGCCCCTGATACAGACCTGTGTGGGCTGAAAGTGATAAAACCTTCATGAATATTTCCCACAATCCTGCAGAGATGAAGCTGGAAATAATCGCTCGCTGTTCATCTTGTCTAGTTCTAGTACATGTGCATCTGTGCTGATTTTGGGCTCCTTTAGAGTTCAGCAACTTCCGAGCAGAATTGAATCTGATGAGATTGGTTTGGTGTCTGTGCAGAACATTGATGATGCGCTCCGTCCCGTCGGTTCGATCTGAGGTTCGGTTTAGTTCCTTCAGGGGAATGAGTTGCTCTTATCTTCACATCAAACCTGTTTCTATGGTTTTCTCTGAGCCGTTTGCTGCAGATCGTCTCCAGAAGGTTATTTCTGGCTCTGTGTGTGTGTGTGTGTGTGTACATGAACTGGGGCTGCACAATATATCGAAAAATTATGGTTATCGCGATAATAGCATATGCGATATCCGTATCGCAGAGAGGTGCGATAAATTGCATTTATTTTATGTGCGAAGCATTTGTGTCATGCATGCATAGGTTGTTTATCCAAATTCGACCAATCAAATGGGGCCTTACTATCTTTATACCCGCCTCCCCAGTAGGTGCTGCTATGCTATTGGCTAGATCGGGCCCACAGGAGAACCTAGTGGCTCAGAGCAGAGAGTGGGAAATAAAAAATAATGGCGGGAGTAGAGACAAGCGAGGAAAATGACAACAGCGACGAACCTGTGCCTAAAGAGAACTGTACGTCTGAAATATGGCAATGTTCTGGCTTCAGTAGAGAAGACGTGTCATTAATGCAGGTACTGTGTAAGGGGCCGTTCACATGTCGCGTCTAAAAATGCATGGAAAGCCACGCCGCGCCGCTATCTCCTTCTTTCCACAAGCGCTTGCGTCTGTTGTTGCTATGCAACCATGACCTGTGTGAGCTTGTGGAATTCTGTAAAGTTGAGATGTTCTCGTCTCGGCCTGGAAAAATGTGCTTCCATTTTGAGCACGCTTGCCACGTGCCTGCATTTGAAATAACGAATTTGCACGCGCAAAAAACGCGATATGTGAACAATAACGCCCGTTTCACACATACTCCGTGTGCGGTGCGTGTGCGGTGCGTATGCGGTGCAGGAGCAGCACGCGCTAAAGTGCTTTCACATAAGCTGCGTTTGCAGTCTGATCCGGCTGTACCACAAACAAATTGTAAGCCTATTTCAAATACAGAAGTTATCAGCAAATTTTATTTAAAAAAAATAAAATGTCAGCATTGCGATTCTCTTTGTACACATATACTCTTTAAAGGGACACCAGGCAACTCTTGAGTGTTTTTTCTCTACGAAGCTCCCCCTAGTGTCTGGTAGTAAATGCTTTCATACACTCTGTCGTAAAAACGAACTGTTGTCACCCCACCCCCCTCGCCACGAGCAACCCAGCTGATCAGCTGTCAACCCAGCTGAGCAGAGGAACCGGCTATTTCAAAACCAGTTATGTCTACCGAGGCAAGTAAAGCAATACTTTCTTTCCAACTGATGGCGATTTTTTTTATTTTATTGTTTTGTCATGCATACTAGTATTTTTACCGGGAACGAACGATATGAACGAGGCGAACTGCTTTCGTGTTTGTTTGTTTTTGGGAGAATGGGCATGAGCATAAAATATATATATATCGGAGGCTAATATTTGTCTAAAGTTATATTAGCAAGGTTCTTCCACTAGAATGATGGTTTACCTTTGCCTGTCTAAGAAAACATCAGAACGTTTTTTCTAGCTCGATCATGATATGTGCAACATGTTTATTGCCTATTATCAGACGCGTTGACTTAGTGACATAAAATAAAAGTGTAAGTTACACAAATAAAACCGACAGAGGAACGGCCACACAACTACAGAAATCAAACGTGTTTGCTATGACAATGCCTAACATCAAAGTTATAGTATCTAGCGTTCTAGTAAGCCCCTAACAGACAGCGATCATAATAAAAACCTTTACAGACAATAGCAAACATCCTGAGGTCGCAATTACTTGAAATTTAAATATTAAACACAGTTTATTCCAAAGATACTTACAAGTGCAACAGCAATAAGGCCAGGTCAGCATCCGTTTTGCAGGCTTCTGTTTCTCTCAGTTCTCACCATTCTGAAAAAGCCGGTCCGATATATTTACTCGAGTCTGACTTCTTGCTCGGTCAGTCTCCCGTTTCCTCTTTCGTTGGTCCTCCGACAAAGATTTCCTAGCTTTCTGCTTCTTTTTTACAGGCTCAGCCATAACTCAATCTATCGTTGCCCTTTGCTTATAGCTAGCCCGCCGGTGCTTGAATAGGGGCGTGTACGTGTGCAGTGCCGTCAAGCAATTCGTTACATCGCGAGACCTGATATCACGCGATACTTCCTGACACCGACCCGCGTCCCAAAGTGACGGGGGGGGGGTGCGAAACCACCACCATTCAACCCGAAATAAGTAATATAACCATTCCACTGACTCCGAAGCTGTTCAGTTAAGGTTAAAAAGTTACCTAGAGCCCCTTTAATAGACGTATTCACGTTTAAACACAATTTAAACAAACTATTATTCAATGCATTACTTATATATTAAGTTGCTCAAGCAAGTGGTAAAATATTTAACCATGCACTTATATTAAAATCGCATACATTTTAAATTAAAACTTAAAATTGACAAAAACAGCAGACTCATACCCTTTCTTTTGCATAATTTAAATCTTTATACAATAAATCTTGCATGTCACAAAGAACTTGTTTTCCCACCTCCACGAATGAGACGAGTGTTGTTCATTATGTCCCTTGATGAGGTAAATTGTATTTATCCTTGATTTACCAACGCTTGAAGTAAAAAGATGACTGTGAAAAATAGTAGGCTAGTATTTAATTAAATGCATTTATGGTGAGATTACTACATTTTATTTAATTAAATGCATTTATGATGAAATTACTACATTTTCATGTCAATCTGGTCAATCTGTATTCATTTTGACCACGAACCATGTGCTGTCACTTTAATTCAGCGCATGCAGCACAGCAAAAATAGACTCGGTGCGGAAACGATCGCTGCACTGCTGTATACACACCGCTCCTGGAACGGATCGACGGACTGCAACCGCGTGCAGTGTGAAAGCTCTGACCTGTTAACATGGGTACGGAAAAAAATACGCACCGCATACGCACTGCAAACGGAGTATGTGTGAAACGGGCGTAAGTTGTGCCGAAAAGTTTTGGCCACGTCGAGAGGAAACTAATCTCCACAGTCATCTGGAATGCAACCTCAGGGAGCGATATGAAGACTTCAGGAAGTGTAAGCCCAAATCTACCAAAAACTGCTAATGCCAAGTAACAATAACAGAGTCTCACAGACAACCGTTAATCAAAGTGTTGCATGTGTCACGTTAACTCCTTATGAAAAAACTGAGATATTCTTCTGAAGATCAGAAGAATATCTATTAGCCTACCTGTTTATTTTAGTATGATCATTACATATATAAATGATTAAAAAAAAAAAGTAATAAAAATAGCATTTCTCTAGGGAAATGTTATATCGCAAGAAATATTATCGCAATACTCAACAATATCGCATATCTTCTCAGTATCGTGCAGCCCTAACATGAACACAACACAACCTGAGACCCAAACATACTCGACACATGCATGTGATTCTGAAACGTGTCTGACATGTTCGTATCAAGCTGATTAATACAGGGCTGCTCTTGTGATGCATTAGCTGAGTGTTCGTGTCTGAGTGTGTGTGTGATCATGAACGAGTGTGTTTGATTGCATGTAGGCCTGCACAATTATGACAAGTCATAATTATCGATTATTCGCGATTATTAATTACAATTTACACAGTTGAGACTTTGTTTCATATCAAAAGTAAGCTGGTCTGTCCTGTCCGTTGGTGCGTTGTTGGCGCGTTGTCGGTGCGTTGTCAGTGTTGTCTCTGCTCCGCGATGTGTTTCACTGC
>NC_137138.1:2296210-2302887 GCF_949319135.1 Squalius cephalus | reverse complement strand
CGTGTGTGTGAGAGAGTGTGTGTGTGAGAGAGTGAGTGTGTGAGAGAGAGAGTGAGTGAGAGAGAGAGAGAGTGTGTGTTTGAGAGAGAGAGAGTGTGTGAGAGAGAGTGTGTGTGTGTGAGAGAGAGAGAGAGTGTGTGTGTGAGAGAGTAGGGCTGGGCGATATGGAGCAAAAAATATATCTCGATATATTTTGCTATATCTCGATATACGATATATATCTCGATATCTTTACAGGAAAAATAACCCCCCAAAAACTACTGCAAAAACAAATATGCCAAATACTACAAAGTCTTTTTTTATTGAAGTGCAAATAGGTAGGCAGTTCATGTATGAACAAAGTGCTTCTGCACATTTAAAAAAAAAAAAAAAATCCCTGTATACAAAAATAATAATTTAACTGTAAAATAAAGGAAGAAATAATACATATTGCACTATTTTTAATAAACCTGTATATAAATATCATTACTAATTTTGGCAAATAAATTTAAAAAATGCCATATATCCCCCAAAAACTGCACAACTGTAGAGTAAAACATTAATTTAAAAAAAAGTTATTAAAATGCGTCTAAAAACTGACATGATTGTTACAAAATCACACTGTCTTAGGCCTCTGGAGAACTCAGAACAACTGCTAGCATAAAGTTTAAGGTAAAAATAACTGCCATTTAAATTACAGTATCTTACTACTATGCAATTAGATAAACTGTTCATTCATTACATCACTTTACCTCTGTCTTTATCCACCTTTATCCTCTTCTCTTCTTTTTGGCACTGTATCTATAGCAGAATAGGTAGGCTAATGCTAATTTATAATGTGTCATGTAAATTCGGCCATCCGTCACAATCAGGAAACTTTCACCGTGTCTAGACCTTGCGCGAGCTGCCAGGCCCGTTTCTACAGGGGAGCATGTTAAGTGTGAGTGTGTTAAGCGCCCTCAAACAAAAGCAATGCGGCGAGAGGCGACGCTACACAAAAAATTACCAACAACAACTGATCGCGCGCGCGCTGTTTCGGACGCACTTCAAGCACTCGCTGGGCGGGGAATTGGTTGAATGAGACAACACGCGAGGGGAGGGGGAACAAAAGCAAGCAGGCGGAGGACGGCAACGGCGAGCACAGCACATAGAAGGCAAACAAGCAAAGTGGCGAAATCAGAATTAAATATAAACAATATATCGATATATACGATATGTCAAAATCCATATCGAGTTTAAAAAATATCTCGATATATCGTAAATATCGAGATATCGCCCACCCCTATGAGAGAGTGTGTATGTCTATCGAGAGAGATGATTTGAATAGATGCATCAGAAGAGCTTCTTCTCTTGAATATTGAACTGTAAATGTAGTCGTGTTTGTTTCCGTCACTCTCAGACGTCAGTGTTCGTCAGGCGTCAGTGTTCGTCAGGCGTCAGTGTTCGTCAGGCGTCAGTGTTCGTCAGGCGTCAGTGTTCGTCAGGCGTCAGTGTTCGTCAGACGTCAGTGTTCGTCAGGCGTCAGTGTTCGTCAGGCGTCAGTGTTCGTCAGGCGTCAGTGTTCGTCAGGCGTCAGTGTTCGTCAGGCGTCAGTGTTCGTCAGGCGTCAGTGTTCGTCAGGCGTCAGTGTTCGTCAGGCGTCAGTGTTCGTCAGGCGTCAGTGTTCGTCAGGCGTCAGTGTTCGTCAGGCGTCAGTGTTCGTCAGGCGTCAGTGTTCGTCAGGCGTCAGTGTTCGTCAGACGTCAGTGTTCGTCAGGCGTCAGTGTTCGTCAGGCGTCAGTGTTCGTCAGACGTCAGTGTTCGTCAGGCGTCAGTGTTCGTCAGGCGTCAGTGTTCGTCAGGCGTCAGTGTTCGTCAGGCGTCAGTGTTCGTCAGGCGTCAGTGTTCGTCAGGCGTCAGTGTTCGTCAGGCGTCAGTGTTCGTCAGGCGTCAGTGTTCGTCAGGCGTCAGTGTTCGTCAGGCGTCAGTGTTCGTCAGGCGTCAGTGTTCGTCAGGCGTCAGTGTTCGTCAGGCGTCAGTGTTCGTCAGGCGTCAGTGTTCGTCAGGCGTCAGTGCTCGTCAGGCGTCAGTGCTCGTCAGGCGTCAGTGTTCGTCAGGCGTCAGTGTTCGTCAGGCGTCAGTGTTCGTCAGGCGTCAGTGTTCGTCAGGCGTCAGTGTTCGTCAGGCGTCAGTGTTCGTCAGGCGTCAGTGTTCGTCAGGCGTCAGTGTTCGTCAGGCGTCAGTGTTCGTCAGGCGTCAGTGTTCGTCAGGCGTCAGTGTTCGTCAGGCGTCAGTGTTCGTCAGGCGTCAGTGTTCGTCAGACGTCAGTGTTCGTCAGGCGTCAGTGTTCGTCAGGCGTCAGTGTTCGTCAGGCGTCAGTGTTCGTCAGGCGTCAGTGTTCGTCAGGCGTCAGTGTTCGTCAGGCGTCAGTGTTCGTCAGGCGTCAGTGTTCGTCAGGCGTCAGTGTTCGTCAGGCGTCAGTGTTCGTCAGGCGTCAGTGTTCGTCAGGCGTCAGTGTTCGTCAGGCGTCAGTGCTCGTCAGGCGTCAGTGCTCGTCAGGCGTCAGTGTTCGTCAGGCGTCAGTGTTCGTCAGGCGTCAGTGTTCGTCAGGCGTCAGTGTTCGTCAGGCGTCAGTGTTCGTCAGGCGTCAGTGTTCGTCAGGCGTCAGTGTTCGTCAGGCGTCAGTGTTCGTCAGGCGTCAGTGTTCGTCAGGCGTCAGTGTTCGTCAGGCGTCAGTGTTCGTCAGACGTCAGTGTTCGTCAGGCGTCAGTGTTCGTCAGGCGTCAGTGTTCGTCAGGCGTCAGTGTTCGTCAGGCGTCAGTGTTCGTCAGGCGTCAGTGTTCGTCAGGCGTCAGTGTTCGTCAGGCGTCAGTGTTCGTCAGACGTCAGTGTTCGTCAGGCGTCAGTGTTCGTCAGGCGTCAGTGTTCGTCAGACGTCAGTGTTCGTCAGACGTCAGTGTTCGTCAGACGTCAGTGTTCGTCAGGCGTCAGTGTTCGTCAGGCGTCAGTGTTCGTCAGGCGTCAGTGTTCGTCAGGCGTCAGTGTTCGTCAGGCGTCAGTGTTCGTCAGACGTCAGTGTTCGTCAGGCGTCAGTGTTCGTCAGGCGTCAGTGTTCGTCAGGCGTCAGTGCTCGTCAGGCGTCAGTGCTCGTCAGGAGCGTTTCACAGCTGCTTCTTCCGGTTCTGTATGTGGTCGTCATGGTGACGGCTCTTAGACTGTGCTTTGACATTTTTCTGTCATTTTTGGCGTTAGTCATGAGTGAAATTCATGACATTTCCTCAGTGAAAGCACAGTCTGAACGAGAGCTGCTAGTTCAGTTCATGAGCGCGTCACACACACACACTCTGTGACACACGACCTTTGACATCAACACTGAACATGGGATTATCCTTTCACCTTTAGCCTATGATCCATTCACATTATGTATCGTTAGTTGAGTTTGATCTTTGGCATTTTACCGTTATATTTCCCTGCTATCTGTCATGTTTGGTTTGTGACGTTATTTACATTTTTTATCTATTTTTTTTGTGTACCGAAACTTGTTTGTTTGTGATTATAGGATGTCTGTCTGTCTGTCTGTCTATTTCCACATAATAATGTATTTTAGAGCTTGACGTTACTGGAATAATTTATAATTTCCATGAACGTTTATGGTTTTACCAATTTCCATGACATTTCCAGAAATCGCACTGTTTAAAATCCCCTTTTTACGTCCAAGTTTTCCGTAGAGAGTAGAGTGTGTGTTTGTAGTGAGTGTGTGTGTGTCAGTATCAGTGTCCTGCAGCATTTGTTACTCTACACCACTGCAGACTTCATCAATAACTCTCTCTCTCTCTCTCTCTCTCTCTCTCTCTCTCTCTCTCTCTCTCTCTCTCTCTCTCTCTCTCTCTCTCTCTGTCTCTCTCTCGCTCTCTCTCTCTCTCTCTCTCTCTCTCTCTCTCTCTCTCTAGGCTGCGAACGGTTATGTTCTGTTGTTCGACATCCTCGGCGGGTTGGATGAGAAGTACCTGTACGAGCCTGTCTATCCCAAGTGAGTGACCCTTGACCTTTGACCCTGCTAGTCTGTAATTTGCTGGTACTTTGAGCTTCAGCAGATTCAGACGTCCCAGCATCAACTTTCTGCATTTGTACGATAATAAACAAGAAAGTATATATTCAAATAAAATATTATTTTACAAACGAGGACGTCTCTAAAAGGAGGTTTTGGGATGTTTTGTCACGTTTCGCTCACGCTCACCTCTGGGTTTAAATATGTCCCCCAAATAATGAAGTAGGACACACACACAGACACACACACTCACACACACAGACACACTCACACTCACACACACAGACACACACACACTCGCACACACACACCTCACACTCTCACACACACACCTCACACTCTCACACACAAACACACACACCTGTAGCCCACAACAGTGTGGAGACACACCCATTGACCAATTATACTTCAAAAAACACACACGCACACAGTCTTCAGATCTTCAAATGTCCGTGTTCAGGATGGCATTTGTCAAGTCAGGACGTGTTCAACACACTTCGTCTGTCTCTGTGTGTGTCGCTGTGCTCGTGCTGTTTTCAGCTTTCATCTGTAAATATCAAGGAATTTAAAATGCTGTTTATGGGCTGGGAATGTGTTTATAATGGTGTGTGTGTTGTGTGTAATGAAGCATTCAGATTAAATCACACAGACTTAACAGATTATGTTATTCTTCCGTGTGTGTGTGTGTGTGTGTGTGTGTGTGTGTGTGTGTGTGTGTGTCAGGGGCAGTGCTCGTGTTAAGGTGACTCCAGGCTATAAGGAGGAACAGTGCGCTCCAGCTCTGACGCTAGAGATGAAGAAACCCGTCGACCTGGAGGCTCCTATCAGCTGGTACATAAACACACACACACTCACACTCACACACACACTCACACAAACACACGCACACGCACACTCACACACATGCACTCACTCTCTCACACACTCACTACACACACTCACTCACACACACAAACATACACATACACCCTCACTCACTCACTACACACACACACACACACACACACACACACACACACACACAAGCTTGTGATTTAGTATTGATTATTTTGCATACATATCAGGTACAGTACATGGCAAAGTTTCACACACATACACACTCACTTAAACATTCACAACACACACACACACAAGCTTGTGATTCAATATTGATTATTTTGGATATATATCAGGTACAGTATGGCAAAGTTTCACACACATACATACACACTCACTCACACATTCACAACACACACACACACACACACACACACACACACACACACAAACATTTGATTATTTTGGATCTATATCAGGTACAGTATGGCAAAGTTTCTCAAGGGAAAACAATCTCCACTAATGCTGTAAAGTTATAATACTAAATTTACTACATAATTATATTTCTACTTCAAGATACAATTCAAACATTATCTTATTCTCTCTCTCTCACAGACACACACACACACACACACACACACACTCACTCACTCACTCACTCTCTCACACACACAGACACACATTCACACTCTCTCGCACGCACACACGCACTCACTCACAGTAAACAAAAACATCATTAATCATTTTAGTTAGCAATAATAATCCTGGTGCGAAAAAAATGAGCAAACCAGGAATCTAGACGAAGAAGTTTGAATATAAGTTATGACTGGTAGAAAATATACAGCACAGCTCCTGCAATGAAAATAATCTATATATGTATATGTATATGTATATGTATATGTATGTGTGTGTGTGTGTGTAAATGTGAACTAACGGTGTGTTGGTAATCCAGGGGCTTGATCTGATGTGAAGTGTGTGTGTGTGTGTGTAAATGTGAACTAACGGTGTGTTGGTAATGTGTGTGTCAGTCTGCAGACGCTGCAGGAGGATCTGTTAGTGGCGACGGCTGATGGCTTCCTCCACATGTTGCACTGGGACAGTGTCAGTAACGGCAGGAGAGCAGTGAACCTGTGCACCGTCCCCTTCTCCCTCGACCTGCAGTCCTCCAGAGGTCTCACACACACCTCGCACACTCTATATACACACTCCAGAGGTCTCACACACACCTCACACACTCTTCATTTACTGTATGACCAGTGAACCTGTGCACCGTCTCCTTCTCCCTCGACCTGCAGTCCTCCAGAGGTCTCACACACACCTCGCACACTCTATATACACACTCCAGAGGTCTCACACACACCTCGCACACTCTATATACACACTCCAGAGGTCTCACACACACCTCGCACACTCTATATACACACTCCAGAGGTCTCACACACACCTCGCACACTCTATATACACACTCCAGAGGTCTCACACACACCTCGCACACTCTATATACACACTCCAGAGGTCTCACACACACCTCGCACACTCTATATACACACTCCAGAGGTCTCACACACACCTCGCACACTCTATATACACACTCCAGAGGTCACACACACACCTCGCACACTCTATATACACACTCCAGAGGTCACACACACACCTCACACACTCTATATACACACTCCAGAGGTCTCACACACACACACCTCACACACTCTATGTACACACTCCAGAGGTCTCACACACACCTCACACACTCTTCATTTACTGTATGACCAGTGAACCTGTGCACCGTCCCCTTCTCCCTCGACCTGCAGTCCTCCAGAGGTCTCACACACTCTATATACACACTATATACGCT
>NC_137138.1:2253710-2291210 GCF_949319135.1 Squalius cephalus | reverse complement strand
CTAAACACTACCCAGGTGAGACGCTCCTCTACACACTCCTGTTAAACTCGAGTTAACCCCTAAACACTACCCAGGTGAGACGCTCCTCACATACTCCGTTAAACTCGAGTTAACCCCTAAACACTACCCAGGTGAGACGCTCCTCTACACACTCCTGTTAAACTCGAGTTAACCCCTAAACTCTACCCAGGTGAGATGCTCCTCACACACTCCTGTTAAACTCGAGTTAACCCCTAAACACTACCCAGGTGAGACACTCCTCACACACTCCTGTTAAACTCGAGTTAACCCCTAAACACTACCCAGGTGAGACGCTCTTCACACACTCCTGTTAAACTCGAGTTAACCCCTAAACACTACCCAGGTGAGACACTCCTCACACACTCCTGTTAAACTCGAGTTAACCCCTAAACACTACCCAGGTGAGACGCTCCTCTACACACTCCTGTTAAACTCGAGTTAACCTCTAAACACTACCCAGGTGAGACACTCCTCTACACACTCCTGTTATACTCGAGTTAACCCCTAAACTCTACCCAGGTGAGACGCTCCTCACACACTCCTGTTAAACTCGAGTTAACCCCTAAACACTACCCAGGTGAGACGCTCCTCTACACACTCCTGTTAAACTCAAGTTAACCCCTAAACACTACCCAGGTGAGACGCTCCTCTACACACTCCTGTTAAACTCGAGTTAACCCCTAAACACTACCCAGGTGAGATGCTCCTCACACACTCCTGTTAAACTCGAGTTAACCCCTAAACACTACCCAGGTGAGACATTCCTCTACACACTCCTGTTAAACTCGAGTTAACCCCTAAACTAGGGATGGGGCCGATCCGATCCAGTATCGGTATCGGGACCCGAGACCAGTGTAATTCACGTATCAGATTTTCCCGATCCAACCTGCGGAGATATCCGATATCCATGAGTCATGTCTGCGCTCGCTTTAACGTCTGCTGAAATGACTCCAAAAGTGATTCCCGCCGGCTAGTCTGCTAGCTGGCTGCAAACTGTGGAATGGATTTCCTGAACGGAGGCGCGGCTCAATGAGACACAGAGTTATGAGACACGCCCCCGCTCAGGAAATCCATTCCGCAGTTTGCGGCTAGCCAACAACGTCTGCTGGACACTGGAAACACCGCAGAGCAAGACAGCAAAATGTTATGTTTGCAAAGCTGTAATTCAGAGTCTTTTGAAGCTCCCTCGCGTCGTACAACACAACGAACGCAATCAAACATTTAAAAAAGCATCACGTTACTGTGCGTTCACACCAAATGCGAATAGCGCGTCAAATTCGAGTCTACCGCATCTATTTTGAATCCATTCGCGCGTCCAGAGAAAAATTGACGTGCGTAAAAAGCAAAAGTTTGAAGCGAAATTGACACGCGTCTGAAGCTAAATCCGCTTGTTTGTTTGCACGATGCTGATGTTGATCGAGCATTTACTGCATCGGAGCGAGGATCACCCTTCAGATAGTGTGTGTGTAAGATGTTTAACGTTACACTTGCACTTTTCTTATATTTCAAGACGCAAGTAACGTTATTTGACATTTTGGGAATGTAATAAATATTGACATGACAATCAATCTGAAACCCCAGTTGCATATTTGTTTTCAGAATGGGATTTTTCCTGTTAACAGGATTTCCTGTTTTTCTGACTTCCTTTTCTGACCTTATACTTTCCTTAAGTTGCCTTTTGGGACATACATGCATGCATGCATACATAGCCTACGTAACTTACATAACATATCATTACTTGCTTGTTGAGAGAAGTTTATTTCAGCATCATATAAAATAAACAATAATGATAATAATAATATTAAAGCAAACACAGCTCTGGTATCGGAATAGTATCGGTATCGGCCGATATCCAAATTCAGGCATCGGGACTGGATCGGAAGTGAAAAAATGTGGATCGGTGCATCCCTACCATAAACACTACCCCAGGTGAGACGGCCCTCTACACACTCCTGTTAAACTCGAGTTAACCCCTAAACACTACCCAGGTGAGACACTCCTCTACACACTCCCGTTAAACTCGAGTTAACCCCTAAACACTACCCAGGTGAGACACTCCTCTACACACTCCTGTTAAACTCGAGTTAACCCCTAAACACTACCCAGGTGAGACACTCCTCACACACTCCTGTTAAACTCGAGTTAACCCCTAAACACTACCCAGGTGAGACACTCCTCACACACTCCTGTTAAACTCGAGTTAACCCCTAAACACTACCCAGGTGAGACACTCCTCTACACACTCCCGTTAACCTCGAGTTAACCCCTAAACACTACCCAGGTGAGACACTCCTCACACACTCCTGTTAAACTCAAGTTAACCCCTAAACTCTACCCAGGTGAGACGCTCCTCACACACTCCTGTTAAACTCGAGTTAACCCCTAAACACTACCCAGGTGAGACACCCCTCTACACACTCCTGTTAAACTCGAGTTAACCCCTAAACTCTACCCAGGTGAGACGCTCCTCACACACTCCTGTTAAACTCAAGTTAACCCCTAAACACTACCTAGGTGAGACGCTCCTCTACACACTCCCGTTAAACTCGAGTTAACCCCTAAACACTACCCAGGTGAGACACTCCTCACACACTCCTGTTAAACTCGAGTTAACCCCTAAACACTACCCAGGTGAGACACTCCTCACACACTCCTGTTAAACTCGAGTTAACCCCTAAACACTACCCAGGTGAGATGCTCCTCACACACTCCTGTTAAACTCGAGGTAACCCCTAAACACTACCCAGGTGAGACACTCCTCACACACTCCTGTTAAACTCGAGTTAACCCCTAAACACTACCCAGGTGAGACGCTCCTCACACACTCCTGTTAAACTCGAGTTAACCCCTAAACACTACCCAGGTGAGACGCTCCTCACACACTCCTGTTAAACTCGAGTTAACCCCTAAACACTACCCAGGTGAGACACTCCTCTACACACTCCCGTTAAACTCGAGTTAACCCCTAAACACTACCCAGGTGAGATGCTCCTCACACACTCCTGTTAAACTCGAGTTAACCCCTAAACACTACCCAGGTGAGACGCTCCTCACACACTCCTGTTAAACTCGAGTTAACCCCTAAACACTACCCAGGTGAGACGCTCCTCTACACACTCCCGTTAAACTCGAGTTAACCCCTAAACACTACCCAGGTGAGACGCTCCTCACACACTCCTGCTAAACTCGAGTTAACCCCTAAACACTACCCAGGTGAGACACTCCTCTACACACTCCCGTTAAACTCGAGTTAACCTCTAAACACTACCCAGGTGAGACGCTCCTCTACACACTCCTGTTAAACTCGAGTTAACCCCTAAACACTACCCAGGTGAGACGCTCCTCTACACACTCCTGTTAAACTCGAGTTAACCCCTAAACACTACCCAGGTGAGACGCTCCTCTACACACTCCCGTTAAACTCGAGTTAACCCCTAAACACTACCCAGGTGAGACGCTCCTCACACACTCCTGCTAAACTCGAGTTAACCCCTAAACACTACCCAGGTGAGACACTCCTCTACACACTCCCGTTAAACTCGAGTTAACCTCTAAACACTACCCAGGTGAGACACTCCTCACACACTCCTGCTAAACTGCAGTGAAACCACAGGATTCAAGCACAGCTTCAGTCAAACCACAGATGGAGGATGATCCTTTTATTTAACCTCAGACCCACAATCCTCTCTGATCGAGTGTTTGCTCGTGATCCACTGACGCCCCCTGGTGGCTGCTGTGTGTGTGTGTGTTTGCCTTTGTTGCCTTTTGGCTAGTTAGGGACATTTAATTTAATATTCAACAATATTATTGATCTGCCTGCTTTGACACCATTATACGAGAACTGAACTGAGCTGGACGATGACATCACCGTTTACTCCAGAACTTTTTTACAACAAAAATGAACCATCACTGAACTTCCTTAAGCTGGACTGTGACGCTATTTTCTTCTGGAAACAAACTTTGTTGCATTATTTTCCTGTTATCTCTGTAAAGCTGCTTTCAAACACTCAACTGTGTTGTAAAAAGCGCTGTATAAATAAAGATGACTTGACTTTGGGAATCACATCATCAAACCCTCAAATCACTGACTAGATTTCCTCAGAAGTGTCAGTCTGTCAAGTTAGTTTCCTGATCAACTGAGATAAACCTCTGTAGCAACAGGAAGTCCAGTGTCTGATTACAGCTAATGCCGTTTGTTGATCCATAGGCAAGACGTCGAGGCTCAAACTGATTTTCCCAGCTATAGTTTAGGATTTTTAATCAAATTTCAGATTATTTTAACTTTTTAAAAAATGTATTCTGTTTATTCTTACGAAGATTTGAATGAGGCCAGATTACATTTTTAGCTTTTTTCGAGATGCAATGTTTGATTTTAAAGTATTATTAAATGTTGAAAGTAACAAATGTTGAAAGTATTAAATGTTGAAAGTTAATTAAGTTAAAATACTTTTACAGCATTTATTTAGTTCTTTAACTAATGTAATTAACTAATGCTACTAATGAAACTTTGTTGCAAAGTGTTTTTTTTTTTTTTTTTACTGAAGATTCTTTTCATAATTTACTTGCCATGAAAATAGCTGTTAAATTATAATCAAACACAATAATTTGCTAAAACTAAATAACAGTTTTAGTAATATTACAGTACAATCAAACTGTCACTTGTTTTACACTTTATATTTTTATGCATTCAGTAACATTACAGTACAAGCAAACTACACTGCATTTTATTTCTTTAAATGTATTTTTTAGGGCTGGGCAACGATTAATCGCATAATGTATAATTAATAATTATGTATAATTATTTCGTATATATAAATACACACATGCATGCATGCATATTTAAGAAAAATGTGTTATTTACATATAAAATATTTAAATATAATATATATTATGTATAAATACAGTAGTCAACATCTGAACTGGATCAAAGCCTTTCATCAAAGTTATACATGAATTTTGAACAATACCCGTTCTTGTCTTAGGACAACTTCATGAACTTTTGTGATCCACTTCAAATGTTGACTACTGTATATATATATATATATATATATATATATATATATATATATATATATATATATATATATATATATATATATATATATATATATATATATATATATATATATATACATATACATGCAAATATTTCTTAAATATATACATGCATGTGTGTATATTTACAAAATAATTATACACAGTACACACACATATATACTATGTAAACTTTTATTTTGGATGCAATTAATCCCGATTAATCGTTTCCCAATCCTAGTATTTTTGTTGTTGGGTTTGCTTTCGGATTGTCTAATTGCATATTCTGTCTGCATTAACTAGTGAAAAGAAAAAAAAATAATTTCCCTGTGTTCTGGAGACATCACTCCTGGTTTAGTGTGTGTGACACTGGTTTTAAACACTCCTCTCTCTCTCTCTTGTCCCAGATGTGTGGAATAAGACGGGCCCTGTGAAGATGATCCGCTGGTCCCCCGACTGCAGCGTTGCCATGGTGACGTGGGACTGTGGGGGCCTGTCCCTGTGGAGTGTGTTCGGGGCTCATCTCATCTGCACACTCGGAGAGGACTTCGCGTGAGTCACATGACTTTATCACTGTCCCTGCGTCTCAGTGTTCTCACTATCCATCCTAAACAGTGTGTGAGATTAGAATAAGTGTGTCCCAAAGCATAGTTTGTTGAAGAGTATGCCGGAAGTCCCCGGATGATCTACTATTCCCGGTGGATTCTCGAAGTGCGGATCCGCGCTCACTATAACAGCTAATATTACCCATGATCCATTGCGCTTTGGACGAAGATTTATTACAGAACTACAAACACGAGTAAAAAGTGTTGTGCGAATGTGCGCGACCGACGGTTAAGTAGAGAGGTTTAGATAAAGGGGTTTGAGTGACTAATAATCAACACATGTCCTTGTTGCATATGTTACATGTACTTACTGTACTAATAACAGTAAATGATGCATAATTACATGCAATTAACCCTCAACCCAACCCTAACCCTATAGTTAGTACATGTAGTTGATTAATATTACTCAGTACTAGGGGTGGGCGATATCTCGATATTTACGATATATCGAGATATTTTTTAAACTCGATATGGATTTTGACATATCGTATATATCGATATATTGTTTATATTTAATTCTGATTTCGCCAATTTGCTTGTTTGCCTTCTCTGTGCTGTGCTCGCGCTCGCCCCCGCCCTCCTCCGCCTCCTTGCTTTTGTTCCCCCTCCCCTCGCGTGTTGTCTCATTCAACCAAGTCCCCCGAGTCCGGTCAGGCACATCAATCTTTCCCCGCCCAGCGAGTGCTTGAAGTGCGTCAGAAACAGCGCGCGCGCGATCAGTTGTTGTTGGTAATTTTTTGTGTAGCGTCGCCTCTCGCCGCATTGCTTTTGTTTGAGGGCGCTTAACACACTCACACTTAACATGCTCCCCTGTAGAAACGGGCCTGGCAGCTCGCGGCAGGTCTAGACACGGTGAAAGTTTCCTGATTGTGACGGATGGCCGAATTTACATGACACATTATAAATTAGCATTAGCCTAAGTTACCTATTCTGCTATATACAGTGTGAAAAAGAAGAGAAGAGGATAAAGGTGGATAAAGACAGAGGTAAAGTGATGTAATGAATGAACAGTTTATCTAATTGCATAGTAGTAAGATACTGTAATTTAATGGCAGTTATTTTTACCTTAAACTTTATGCTAGCAGTTGTTCTGAGTTCTCCAGAGGCCCCAGACAGTGTGATTTTGTAACAATCATGTCAATTTTTAGATGCATTTGTATCACTTTTTTTTAAATTAATGTTTTACTCTACAGTTGTGCAGTTTTGGGGGGATATATGGCATTTTTTTTTTATTTATTTGCCAAAATTAGTAATGATATTTCTATACAGGTTTATTAAAAATAGTGCATGAATATGTATTATTTGTTCCTTTATTTTACAGTTAAATTATTATTTTTGTATACAGGGATTTTTTTTTTTTTTTTATGTCACAGAAGCACTTTGTTCCTACATGAACTGCCTACCTATTTGCAGTCAATAAAAAAAAGACTTTGTGGTATTTGGCATATTTGTTTTTGCAGTAGTTTTTGGGGGGTTATTTTTCCTGTAAAGATATCGAGATATATATCGTATATCGAGATATAGCAAAATATATCGAGATATATTTTTTGCTCCATATCGCCCAGCCCTACTCAGTACTTAAATATACAGACACCTTAAAATAAAGTGTAACCAAAATATGTATGTAATGTTATCCGTGTTATGTTTCATCTGCAATAAGAACGTGAACTTTTATAAAGATCCGTTTGGCTATTAACTTTTAAGTGCATCATTATGCATGAATATGAGTCTCATCATGAAAGACCCGCGACTGCAGATCATCGCGCTTCTGCATTTCTCTCCGATACAGGAGGACATTAAATGAAATGTGGAGGATTTTATCCTTGACAAGATGATTGACAGGCCAGTTTACGTGGCAAGATGCGTGTAACTAAGCAACAGAGAGCAACCGTTAAAGACGCTATTTTATAACGTGATAGTTTGTCCCAAAGCTTGTCTGCTCTTCTGCTACACAAAAAGAGTACACCCTTTTAGGGCGTAGTGCAAGTTGAGACACCGTAACCAGAATATTCACGGATTGAGTTATGCATCTCGACTTTTGTTTCTGGTTACATTTTACAATAAGGGTAATAAATAGTTTAATATCAGAATTTTTTTTTTATTAATTGCTTGACAAACAACACAATTGACATGTATAAAAAAATCCCGATAAGTGTTTACATTAAACAAATTATGCGATTAAAAATTGTTAATCCTAACAATAACAATGCTAACAATAAGCAATACATTTGTTACAGTATTTATTCATCTTTATTAATCTTAGTTAATAATAATAATACTGCATTGTTAGTTCAAGTTTGTTCGTCCATGCTGTGGAAGTATTTGTCATTATTAGTTCATGTGCAGTAATGAAGTTAACCAATGGAAGCTCATATTAAAGTGTTGTTGTTTTTCCTGCTGCAGTTATCGCTCAGACGGCACGAAGAAAGATCCTCTGAAGATCAGCTCTATGGTGAGTGTGGAACCATGCTCTTTATTTACCATCATAACACCATTCATAACCATCAGAACATCATAACACCATTCATAACCATCAGAACATCATAACACCATTCATAACCATCATAACACCATTCATAACCATCAGAACACCATTCATAACCATCAGAACACCATTCATAACCATCAGAACACCATTCATAACCATCAGACCATCAAAACACCATTCATAACCATCAAAACACCATTCATAACCATCAGAACACCATTCATAACCATCAGAACACCATTCATAACCATCAGAACACCATTCATAACCATCAGAACATCATAACACCATTCATAACCATCAAAACACCATTCATAACCATCAGAACACCATTCATAACCATCAGAACACCATTCATAACCATCAGAACACCATTCATAACCATCAGAACATCATAACACCATTCATAAACATCAGAACACCATTCATAACCATCAAAACACCATTCATAACCATCAGAACATCATTCATAACCATCAGAACACCATTCATAACCATCAGAACATCATAACACCATTCATAACCATCAAAACACCATTCATAACCATCAGAACACCATTCATAACCATCAGAACATCATAACACCATTCATAAACATCAGAACACCATTCATAACCATCAAAACACCATTCATAACCATCAGAACATCATTCATAACCATCAGAACACCATTCATAACCATCAGAACATCATAACACCATTCATAACCATCAAAACACCATTCATAACCATCAGAACACCATTCATAACCATCAGAACATCATAACACCATTCATAAACATCAGAACACCATTCATAACCATCAAAACACCATTCATAACCATCAGAACATCATTCATAACCATCAGAACACCATTCATAACCATCAGAACATCATAACACCATTCATAACCATCAAAACACCATTCATAACCATCAGAACACCATTCATAACCATCAGAACATCATAACACCATTCATAAACATCAGAACACCATTCATAACCATCAAAACACCACTCATAACCATCAGAACATGAGCTGATCTAATGTATAGCTTGAATGCTATAGATATTAGACATTAATGTCTATAGTTCTATGATCAAAGCTCTGTAGTTTTAAAACATATAATGCAGTGCAATACAATGATTGTCAGATTTACAAATAAACCTTCCTCAAAAGCTTGATGATCATATTTGATACTCATGATTTTTATGATAAATTATGTCTGGACAAAGGACGTTTGTACAATTATACTGAGGGACTTTTACTTGATAAAGAAGGTTATAGGTTCTAATCGCTTGAATGCGATGTAAAGGCCGATTCACACTGTGACGACACACACTTCACCGGATCAGTGTGTTCATCGAGTGATCATGCGGAGTGTCTGAGAAGTGACGCGCTGTAATCCGGTGATGGACTGCGTTGGTCGGTGTGAACTGGCCTGAAGTGGCTCTGGATGCTGAATGTGTGTGTGTGTGTGTGTTCAGAGTTGGGGTGTGGAGGGGTACCACCTGTGGGTGATCAGCAGCTCAGACTCGACTCCTGTGGAAGCAGAAGGAGACGACAAGCTCCAGCAAGCCGGCATTCTGCAGTTTCAGTTCATTAAGAGCGCGCTGACCGTCAACCCGTGCACGGTGAGACACACACACACACACACACACACACACACACACCCACCCATCACTGTCACTAGTTTAAACACAGACGCATCTGCATGTGTGATTAGAGTTCAGGATTAAATGTGTCGTTAAGAGTCTGATGTGTTTCAGCTCCTCATGGACTCTTAAGTTGACTCGTATGAAAAGATTTTTAATGTGTCCAGATGTAGTTTTAGATTATTTAGTAACACTTTACAATAAGGTTCATTATTGTTTTTTTACATTTTTTTAATCTATACACTAACATGAACTAACAATGAGCAATACATTAGTTACAGTATTTATAATCTTTGTTAATATTAGTTTATAAAAATCCAGCTGTTCATTGTTTGTTCATGTTAGTTCACAGTGCATTAACTAATGTTAACAAATACAACCTTTGATTTTAATTATGTATTAGTAAATGTTGGAATTAATATTAACTAAGATTAATAATTGCTGAAGAAGTATTTTTCATTTTTAGGTCATGTTAACTAATGAACCTTATTGTAAAGTGTTACCTTATTTATTGAAGATAAACTTTGTAAAAAAAGGGTCTTAACGTTAGTTAATGCATTGGCTAACATGAACTAATAATGAGCAATATATTAATGTTAGTTATAAAGTCATTGTTAGTTCACAGTTCATTAACTGATGTTAACAAATGCAACTTTTGAAATCATACAGATCTATTATCATTAGTTAATGCACTGAACTAACATGAACAAAAAGTTAGCAATTGTATTTGTTAGAATTTAACAAAGATACAAACATTAACAAATATTTTTTATAATATATATTGCTCATTTTAGGTTATTTTATCTAATGTATTTTCTAATGTTAAAAATGAGAACATTGTAATGGCTTTTCATTTTCTGTTCATGTTTTGCAACATTTTAAGCTGTTTGCATTAACTATAATCAGACAAACTCCATTATGTTTTGAGAAAGACGGAATCTCATGTAACAATAACAAACATTTAAGAGAAAATGATCTAAATGAATAGGAAAAACAGTGTTTTGATGTAGAAGTTGTTAAATTCTTATCAGATTATTATAACCACATTATAAGAGGCTAAATTTAATGGGGGGAAAAATGAATTGCATGAGTGTTTTTGCTGTTTATGCACATGGAACAGTGATGATCAGATGTAAGAGGATAAATGCAGTATTGATGGTCGTGTGTGTGTGATCAGAGTAACCAGGAGCAGGTGCTGCTGCAGGGAGAGGACCGTCTGTATCTGACCTGTGGAGACCCGACTCAGGCTCACAGCGGGCCGGATAAGAGCTCGTCTCGGGACACTGGGACTCCACTGCACCGGCCCTCGCTCTCCACGCCTCTCTCTCAGGGGCTCAGCACTTTACTGGGACACAAGCACTGGCAGGTGGTTCAGGTACATCACCACACACTCCGAGCTCCATCACACGCTCCAGATCGTTCATCTCAGACTCTGAAATATGCTTCTGTTCCTCTGAATCCTGCAGATTCACAGCACATATCTGGAGACCAACTGGCCCATCAGGGTAAGAACCGCCACACTGGCTCATATTCTCAACACTTCATGATATTTTATACTATTAAGACTATTTTAAACTGTTTAAACCTTGAATGATCTATAATATGTGCACCACAATACATATGTTACCTCATGCAACAATGCAATATGACTTTAATGGCTATATGTGCAATATATATTCAAAGTGCAATTAATACATCTCAATATAAACTAGCATTCAACAGTTTGGGGTCAGTAAAATCAATGCTTTTCTTCAACAAGAATGCAGTAAAACGATCAAAAGACAACAATTATTTATAATATTACAAAAGATTATATTTAAAATAAATGCTGTTCTTTTAAACGTTCTATTCATCAAAGATATCTCAGTTTCCACAAACTGTTTTCAACATTGATGATAATCATAAATGATTCTTGAGCATCAAATCATCATATTAGAGTGATTTGTGAAGGATCATGTGACACTGAAGACTGGAGTAATGATGCTGAACATTCAGCTTTGATCACAGGAATAAATTACACTTTACTATATATTCACATGGGAAACAGAAGATTTACATTGGAATAATATTTTACAATTTTGCTGTTTTTACTGTATTTTTGATCACATAAATGCAGCCTTGGTGAGCAGAGAATCTTACCGACCCCTTTTTGAACTTTTGAACAGTAGTCTACATTTGATTAATCAAGGGGATATATTTATGTGTAATATTGAATATATTTTATAGTATGCCTTGGTCTCTATACTTGTAATTCTTAATTTTTAATGTTTAAGTGTCCCTTGCTCACTGAAAGTTGCCACAGTTTCACTTTTTTTATATATAACCACACAAGTTCGTAATGTTATGATTCTCCTCGTCGATGTTTGCCTCGGTTCATGGCTTATTACTCTTCAACAAAAACTTTTTAAAATCCCTTTGGGGGTAAAAATGAATGGGAATAATTCCAGAACCAGCGCTGCTAAAAAAGTGGGCGGGCACTAATGCTCTTTATAGATGTAGATATGCAGATGTGGGCGGTCATATGTTAATGAGCTGTTCCATTTGGTTCCAAAAATAATTTTTTTCATGAAATGAGTGATTAATCTGGCCGTCTTTGTGTGTTTAGTTTGCAGCGATAGACTGGTCTGGTCAGTGTGTGGCCGTCGCTGGTCGCCGTGGATTTGCACATTATTCTTTATATTCCAGGAAATGGAAACTGTTCGGTAACGTCACACAGGTAAACGTCCCTCTATCAGTGTGTTTTCATTTAAAAGGTAAACGCCTGTGATGGAAACTTTCTTAAATGATGTGTGTTTTCAGGAGCAGAATATGGCGGTGACGGGCGGTCTCGCGTGGTGGAACGACTTTGTTGTTATTGCGTGTTATAATTTCATCGACCGGCAGGAAGAGGCAAGAACGCTTGCATTAATGTTCCTCTGATTTGTCAGTATTGATTTGTGTGTGTGATGGACTGTCTTGTGTTTTCATGGCTTTAGCTGAGGCTGTACGTGCGCTCGGCTAATCTGGATAACGCGTTTGCTAGCGTCACCAAACTTCACGCCGACACACTGTTGCTGAACGTGTTTCGTAACGTGGTGATTCTGTTCCGGGCCGACTGCTCTATCTGCCTGTACAGCATCGAGCGACGACAGGACAGGTGACGCGCGCACACACACACACACACACACACACACACACACACACACACACACACACACACACACACACTGACATAGATCATCTGGAATTAATGGACTAGTTAATTTTGTAATAATCCATTAAAAACCCAGCAATTGTTATTAAACCCTGTCATCATGAAATTCACTGGTGCTACATTTAAATTATTAAATGAATATATAAAAGAGAAAAACATCTGCAAAAAACAAACTAAGCAAAAAAAAACGCTAATAATCTGACAAGATAAGACACATTTAGAAATGCTATATACATAAATTTGTACAAATGTAAAAAAATAAAATAAAAAAAAAATAAAAAAAATTTGGTGCTCCATAGATATGACCCAGAATGCCTTTTTTTTTACTATTTTATGTTTTTTGTACACGACAAGTGTTTTGTAAGATGGATGGATGTTTGTTGTATTTGTCATGAACATGTCTTGATGTTTCCGCATGTGTGTGTCATCAGCCCGAACCCGTCGGCCAGTGTGGAGCTGTTGCAGGAGGTCTCGATGTCTCGCTATATTCCTCACCCTGGTCTAGTGGTGTCTGTGACCCTCACGTCAGTGCGGACCGAGACCGGGATCACACTCAAAGCCCCGCAGCAGGTACGCACACTCTCAAACACACTCGCACACTCTCAAACACACTCGCACACTCTCAAACACACTCGCACACTCTCGCACACACTCACACACTCATGCACACTCTCATATGCACACTCACGCACACTCACACACTCATACACACTCATACACACTCATGCACACTCTCATATGCACACACACTCACACACTCATGCACAATGCACACTCTTATATGCACACTCACACACTCATGCACACTCTCATATGCACACTCATGCACACTCTCATATGCACACTCACACTCATTCACGCACACTCACTCACACACTCATGCACACTCAAGCACACTCACATGCACACTCACACACTCATGCACACTCATATGCACACTAACACACTCATGCACACTCACACACACTCACATGCACACTCACACACACTCAAGCACACTCATGCACACTCTCACATGCACACTCACACACACTCAAGCACACTCATGCACACTCACGCACACACTCGTACTCTCGCACACTCACACAGTCACTCACACTCTCACATGCGCACTCTCATGCACTCGCACACTCACACTTACGCACACACTCACGCATACTCTCACACATTCACTCATGCACACTCTCACATGCACACTCACACACTCATGCACACTCTCACATGCGCACACTCACGCATACTCTTACACATTTACTCACGCACACTCTCACACACTCATGCACACTCACACACTCATGCACACTCTCTCACTCACGCACACTCTCACACACACACACTCACGCACACACTCATGCGTACTCATGGCCCGTGTGTGTGTGTGTGTGTGTCAGGCCTGTTCGGCTGAGAGTATCCTGTTGAATTTGGCTGGTCAGCTGATCATGCTGCAGAGAGACCGATCCGGGCCACAGGTACGAGAGAAGGACACGCCAGCCAATCAGACGATGCTGGTGAGTCTGATGCCCCGCCCCTTATCCTGATCCAATAGCGCACAAGAGTGTTCGGTTCTGTGAGGAAAGATCTCATTCTTTTTCTTGATAAGGAAATGATAATTAATAATAAAATGATGCTGAAAATCAGCATGATTTTCCTCATAGATGGTTAAATAATTCAATGATTAAAATCAAAGGTTGTGCTTGTTAACATTAGTAAATGCACTGTGAACTAACATGAAATCCATGACGGCTGGATTTTTATTAACTAACGTTAATAAAGATTAATAAATACTGTAACAAATGTAGGTAACACTTTATTTTACAGTGTCCTTGTTACATATGTTATGTACTTACCATAGAAATAACAGTAAATTATGCATAATTACATGCAACTAACCCTAATCCTACCCTAACCTTATAGTAAGTACATGTAGTTAATTAATATTACTCAGTACTTAAATGTATAATTACACGGTAACAATGACACCTTAAAATAGTGTAACCCAAATGTATTGCTCATTGTTAGTTCTTGTTGGTTAAAAAAAAATCACAGAAAAAGTGGGCGGTGCTGTTGCTCTCCCTGAATGTCAGTCTGTGATCGTGATCAATTATCTGTCTCTTGACTAACGCGTGTCTCCCTCCGTCAGCCGTTCTGTGCGCCGGTGGTTCTGGCTCAGTGTGTGGAGAACGTCTGGACCACATGTCGCAGCAACCGCAAGAAACGGCACCTGATGGAGGCGCTGTGGCTCTCGTGCGGAGAGGCGGGGATGAAGGTGTGGCTCCCTCTGTTTCCCAGAGACCACCGCAAACCCCACTCGTTCCTGTCGCGCAGAATCATGCTACCCTTCCACATCAACATCTACCCGCTAACCGTGCTCTTCGAGGACGCGCTAATCCTCGGCGCCTCCAACGAAACCATGCTATTCGACGGCCTGAGCTCGTCCTCCGAGACGCTTGAGACGCTCTTCCCGTTTTGCACGGTGGAACGAACATCTCAGATCTACCTCCATCACATCCTACGCCAGCTGCTAATGCGTAACCTGGGCGAGCAGGCGCTAATGCTAGCGCAGTCGTGCGCGGCGCTGCCGTACTTCCCGCACGTGCTGGAGCTCATGGTGCACGTGGTTCTGGAGGAGGAGGCCACGTCTCGAGAGCCCATCCCAGACCCGCTGCTGCCCACCGTGGCCAAGTTCGTCACCGAGTTCCCGCTGTTCCTGCAGACTATCGTCCACTGCGCGCGCAAGACCGAGTACGCGCTGTGGAACTACCTGTTCGCCGCCGTCGGGAACCCCAAAGACCTGTTCGAGGAGTGTTTGATGGCACAGGATCTGGACACGGCCGCGTCGTACCTGATCATCCTGCAGGTGAGGCCTGAACCTAGAAATAAACACACAATTTAACAACAAAACACTTGAAATAAGTCATTATCTGTAGTTGCTCACCATTTATGTTTATCTATTTTACATCTTCAGTAGTTAAATCCACTTTAAATGGTCTGTGATGAAATAAATAAATAAAATTAAACATTTTCATGTAAAGATGCATTAAAGGAAGTATTTTGTAAGATGGACCCAGGAAAACTTTTATAGTTTTTACCACAAGTACACTACCAGTCAAAAGTTTTGGATCGGTACGATTTTAAAAGATTTTAAACTCTTTTAAAAGAGTTTTTAAAAGAAGTCTCTTCTGCTCACCAAGGCTTAATTAAAAATACAAAAAAACAGAAATTTTGTGAAATATTATTACAATGATCAATTACCTGATCATCCTGCAGGTGAGGCCAAAACAAGAAATATTCACCCAATTTAAGAACATAAGAAAATACTGAAAAAATGAAATAAAATACTCTTGAAATAAGTCACCATTATCTGTAGTTGCATCTTCAGTAGTTTAATCCACTTTAAATGGTCTGTGATGTAATAAATAAATAAATTCAATTAAGCGGTTTAATGTAAAGAAACATTAAAGGAAGTATTTTGTAAGATGGACCCTGGACATTTTTATAGTTTTTTTAAGTGCACTACCAGTCAAAAGTTTTGCTTCTGCACACCAAGGCTGCATTTATTAGATTAAAAATACACCAACAACAAAAAACAGTAATATTGTGAAATATTATTCCAGTGTAAATCATCTGTTTTCTATGTGAATATACAGTAAAGTGTAATTTATTCCTGTGATCAAAGCTGAATTTTACTCCAGTCTTCAGTGTCACATGATCCTTCACAAATCACTCTAATATGATGAGTTGATGCTCAAGAAATATTCCTCATTATTATCAATGTTTAAAACAGTTATTTACATACATTACATTTATTGATGAATAGAAAGTTCAAAAGAACAGCATCTGAAATAGGTATGAAATAGAATATTTCACATGTCTAAATATACGATCGTTTATGTGACCTCTCACTCAGGTTTGTGTTGATAATCATGTATATAATATATCATATTTTATCATTTACACTGATTGTATGAACTAATGGAACAGTCCTAAACAGCTTTTTCATAATAGATGGGGCATCTAATTGAATAATCCTATTTTATTCATATTATTTTATGATATTTGTATGCAGAATATGGAGGTTCCAGCGGTGAGCCGTCAACACGCCACTCTGCTCTTCAACACGGCCCTCGAGCAGGGCAAATGGGATCTGTGTCGTCACATGATCCGCTTCCTCAAGGCCATTGGTTCAGGAGAGAGCGAGACTCCGCCCAGCACACCCACCACACAGGTGAGCAGACTTCAGATGGTGTGATGATTGGAGATGTGTGTGTGTGCATGGTGTTGAGATGTTCATGTGATGATTGGAGGTGTGTGTGTGTGTGTGTATGTGCATTGTTGAGATGCTCGTGTGATGATTGGAGATGTGTGTGCATGGTGTTGAGATGCTTGTGTTGAAGCTCTTGTGATGATTGGAGATGTGTGTGTGTGCATGGTGTTGAGATGTTCATGTGATGATTGGAGGGTTGTGTGTGTGTATGTGCATTGTTGAGATGCTCATGCGATGATTGGAGATGTGTGTGCATGGTGTTGAGATGCTCGTGTGATGATTGGAGATGTGTGTGCATGGTGTTGAGATGCTTGTGTTGAAGCTCATGTGATGATTGGAGATGTGTGTGTGTGTACATGGTGTTGAGATGCTCGTGCGATGATTGGAGATGTGTGTGCATGGTGTTGAGATGCTCGTGTGATGATTGGAGATGTGTGTGCATGGTGTTGAGATGCTTGTGTTGAAGCTCATGTGGTGATTGGAGATGTGTGTGTGTGCATGGTGTTGAGATGTTCATGTGATGATTGGAGGTGTGTGTGTGTGTATGTGCATTGTTGAGATGCTCGTGCGATGATTGGAGATGTGTGTGCATGGTGTTGAGATGCTCGTGCGATGATTGGAGATGTGTGTGCATGGTGTTGAGATGCTTGTGTTGAAGCTCATGTGATGATTGGAGATGTGTGTGTGTGTACATGGTGTTGAGATGCTCGTGCGATGATTGGAGATGTGTGTGCATGGTGTTGAGATGCTCGTGTGATGATTGGAGATGTGTGTGCATGGTGTTGAGATGCTCGTGCGATGATTGGAGATGTGTGTGCATGGTGTTGAGATGCTTGTGTTGAAGCTCATGTGATGATTGGAGATGTGTGTGTGTGCATGGTGTTGAGATGTTCATGTGATGATTGGAGGTGTGTGTGTGTGTATGTGCATTGTTGAGATGCTCGTGCGATGATTGGAGATGTGTGTGCATGGTGTTGAGATGCTCGTGCGATGATTGGAGATGTGTGTGCATGGTGTTGAGATGCTCGTGCGATGATTGGAGATGTGTGTGCATGGTGTTGAGATGCTTGTGTTGAAGCTCATGTGATGATTGGAGATGTGTGTGTGTGTACATGGTGTTGAGATGCTCGTGCGATGATTGGAGATGTGTGTGCATGGTGTTGAGATGCTCGTGTGATGATTGGAGATGTGTGTGCATGGTGTTGAGATGCTCGTGCGATGATTGGAGATGTGTGTGCATGGTGTTGAGATGCTTGTGTTGAAGCTCATGTGATGATTGGAGATGTGTGTGTGTGTACATGGTGTTGAGATGCTCGTGTGATGATTGGAGATGTGTGTGCATGGTGTTGAGATGCTTGTGTTGAAGCTCATGTGATGATTGGAGATGTGTGTGCATGGTGTTGAGATGCTCATGCGATGATTGGAGATGTGTGTGCATGGTGTTGAGATGCTTGTGTTGAAGCTCATGTGATGATTGGAGATGTGTGTGTGTGCATGGTGTTGAGATGTTCATGTGATGATTGGAGGTGTGTGTATGTGCATTGTTGAGATGCTCGTGCGATGATTGGAGATGTGTGTGCATGGTGTTGAGATGCTCATGCGATGATTGGAGATGTGTGTGCATGGTGTTGAGATGCTCGTGTGATGATTGGAGATGTGTGTGCATGGTGTTGAGATGCTTGTGTTGAAGCTCATGTGATGATTGGAGATGTGTGTGTGTGTACATGGTGTTGAGATGCTCGTGTGATGATTGGAGATGTGTGTGCATGGTGTTGAGATGCTTGTGTTGAAGCTCATGTGATGATTGGAGATGTGTGTGCATGGTGTTGAGATGCTCATGCGATGATTGGAGATGTGTGTGCATGGTGTTGAGATGCTCGTGTGATGATTGGAGATGTGTGTGTGTGTACATGGTGTTGAGATGCTCATGCGATGATTGGAGATGTGTGTGCATGGTGTTGAGATGCTCATGCGATGATTGGAGATGTGTGTGCATGGTGTTGAGATGCTTGTGTTGAAGCTCATGTGATGATTGGAGATGTGTGTGTGTGTACATGGTGTTGAGATGCTCATGCGATGATTGGAGATGTGTGTGCATGGTGTTGAGATGCTCGTGTGATGATTGGAGATGTGTGTGTGTGTACATGGTGTTGAGATGCTCATGCGATGATTGGAGATGTGTGTGCATGGTGTTGAGATGCTCATGCGATGATTGGAGATGTGTGTGCATGGTGTTGAGATGCTCGTGTGATGATTGGAGATGTGTGTGCATGGTGTTGAGATGTTCATGTGATGATTGGAGGTGTGTGTGTGTGTGTGTACATGGTGTTGAGATGCTCATGCGATGATTGGAGATGTGTGTGCATGGTGTTGAGATGCTCATGTGATGATTGGAGATGTGTGTGTGTGTACATGGTGTTGAGATGCTCATGCGATGATTGGAGATGTGTGTACATGGTGTTGAGATGCTCGTGCGATGATTGGAGATGTGTGTGCATGGTGTTGAGATGCTCATGTGATGATTGGAGATGTGTGTGTGTGTACATGGTGTTGAGATGCTCATGCGATGATTGGAGATGTGTGTACATGGTGTTGAGATGCTCGTGCGATGATTGGAGATGTGTGTGCATGGTGTTGAGATGCTCGTGCGATGATTGGAGATGTGTGTGCATGGTGTTGAGATGCTTGTGTTGAAGCTCATGTGATGATTGGAGATGTGTGTGTGTGTACATGGTGTTGAGATGTTCATGTGATGATTGGAGGTGTGTGTGTGTATGTGCATTGTGTTGAGATGCTCGTGTGATGATTGGAGATGTGTGTGCATGGTGTTGAGATGCTTGTGTTGAGATTCTCGTGTGATGATTGGAGATGTGTGTGTGTGCATGGTGTTGAGATGTTCATGTGATGATTGGAGGTGTGTGTGTGTGTATGTGCATGGTGTTGAGATGCTCGTGCGATGATTGGAGATGTGTGTGCATGGTGTTGAGATGCTCGTGTGATGATTGGAGATGTGTGTGCATGGTGTTGAGATGCTCGTGCGATGATTGGAGATGTGTGTGCATGGTGTTGAGATGCTTGTGTTGAAGCTCATGTGATGATTGGAGATGTGTGTGTGTGCATGGTGTTGAGATGTTCATGTGATGATTGGAGGTGTGTGTATGTGCATTGTTGAGATGCTCGTGCGATGATTGGAGATGTGTGTGCATGGTGTTGAGATGCTTGTGTTGAAGCTCATGTGATGATTGGAGATGTGTGTGTGTGTGTGTGCAGGAGCAGAGCTCTACGGGAGGCTTTGAGTTTTTCCGTAACCGCAGCATCAGTATGTCTCAGTCTGTCGACAGCATCGCAGGAGGGAAGTTTAACCTGCAGAAAACCCTGAGCATGCCCTCCGGCCCGTCCTGCAAAGGGTAACACACACACTACACACACTTCACACATGCAGATACAGGGCTCGACATAACGCTTGTCCGGGACAAGTGGATTTTTTGAAGGGGAAAGCAAGGTTGTGCTGTTGAGGCTCTCACAGCCTCATGAGGAGAAATGGAGACAAATGAGCGCAAAACACACACAAAGATACTCTGTTAACATACTGCGGTAAAAATTCAAAATGTGGAGTTTTTATATTTATAACATATGATCCAGTTTATCAACATCACACTACCAAGAGTGCTGAATACCTTCACGATTGAAAATGTGACACCAATTTCATATGACAGTTCAATAAACAAGTAATTCAAATTAGGTTACTTACATTTTAGATGCACTATTGACTGTTTTTATGCAAAATATTTCCAAACAAAGATCACAGCAGAATCATAATGCATCTCACAGCAACACATAACCGTGTTTCATTACTGAATGATTCAGCATTTTTGACTCATTCATAAACAGCTGCCTCATTCTTGAATGAATCAGTCGTTTGAACGTATCGTTTGAATAAATGACTCAATGACTCACTCATTAAGACGGTCACCTGCCGCCACCTACTGGTGGTTTAGTTTAGTTTTTAAAAGTATCATTCTTTTCAACATTTCTTATTTGTATATTAAAACAATATTTAAAGCAATCTCATAACATCATTTAATGCAGTTGTAATTTTTCAGTGCAAATTATTTCATTTTATTGGTAACAGCCTTATAGTGTATTATTATTCTAATTTAATTTATTGATCAAATTTAAGAATTAAAAATGAAAGATGAAGCATGCGATTAGGGGGGAAAATGCCCTTTATAAAGGTTAAAATATAATAAATATGCAGATTTAAACATGTCAAAGCTTACTGAACACTGATGAGAATATTGCTTCAGAATAAATTATATTTACAACACAAACAAAATCGTATTTTTTCCTGGACAAACTCATTTTTTACTCGGACAAGTGAATGACCGGTTTACTTGTCTGAAGGACAAGCACATGAAAAGGCTTAATGTCGAGCCCTGAGATAGTTAAGAGTCTAACTATTCAAATGTTCCTCTCACAGCTTTACCAGACAGTCACACAGTGTTGGGAGTAGGGCTGGGCAAAATAGATTTTTCGATTAATTGTTTTTTAAAATGTGGCTGATTCAAAATCGATTCTCAAAGGCCACGAATAAATTTTTTCCCATATTTATTTATCTATCACCCAAAAGCCAGTATTAGTTTTCCTCCACTGTTCATAGGCTTGCATGTTACAGCTAATGCTGTGAGATTTTATGTGTTTTATCTTAAACATGAAATAACCTGATCCTGTTTGATCAAGACATGCGACTCTTCTGACTTTTCAGCATCGATTTTTCATCTTTCCATCAAAATCCTGTCTATTCATTGTATGCATTTGAAATATAGAGTTGGGTTCTGTGTTAATGTACCCTAGTGTACCTAAAATAAAAAGAGTTTAATATACAGGTTAATAGCTCTTAATTTAATTTTATGAATTAACCACTTGTAAACTTATGTTCACTGTTCTTTTTTTATAAATATAGGATTTGTATTAAATCTATATTCATTGAGTCGAATCAAAAATCGAATTATAAATCAAAATCAAATCGAGAATCAAATTGAATTGAGAGCTTGCAAACCGAATCAAATTGGAACATCTGAATCGATACCCAGCCCTAGTTGAGAGGTCTGATTCATTCAGATAATAAAGATTCTTTAATTCCACACAGCTCATATATGTGTGTGTGTGTGTGTGTGTGTGTGTGTGTCCTCAGTGGCGAGCGCTGGTGTAAGGACGGTGACTCCGCGGAGAACCTCTACATTGACCTGATGCTGTGGAGACACGCTCGGCTGCTGCTGGAGCAGGTCCGGCTGCGGGACCTGGGCTGTTTCTCCGCTCAGCTGGGCTTCGAGCTGATTGGCTGGCTGTGTCGGGAGCGCACGCGAGTGGCTCGCGTCGATGACTTCGTCACCGCGCTCAAATGCCTGCACAAGGACTTCCTGTGGCCGTTTCCCGTCATCCCAGCATGCTCTATTAGCTCGCCACTGAAGAACGGACGCTGCCGCCCAGGTGTGTGAACCATTTTTCCTCCAGTTATGCCATAACAATCTGTATCACAACTTCAAGACAGGTTTTAAACTGCAAATGCTAATATATAATAAATATGATGTATATTAATTTATCATTGTGTGTATAAATTAAATTTAGAGAGAAAATAAAAAAGTAAAATATATGTTTTATTTTTTAGTGCTGGGCAACGATTAATCACATTCAAAATAAAAGTTTGTGTTTACATAATTTATGTGTGTGTACTGTGTGTAATATTTTATATATAAATAACACGTTTCTTAAATATATACATGTATGTGTGTGTATTTTTATATATATATATATATATATATATATATATATATATATATTTATATATATATATATATATATTTATTTATTTATTTATTTATATAATATATATCATTATGACTTTCCAATCACATGATCTGTCTCTCTTGCCGTAGTGTTGAGTTCTCGTTTGCTGAAGTCTCAGTCTGCGGACAGTTTGCTGAACAGTGACATGGACACCACGCCCCCTCAGGTCACCCCAGCCAATCACAGCTGGCTTGATGGCTTGGGGGCGGTGCCTAAGGAACTAGACTCCGCCTCCTCTCACGGAGGACCGCAGACCCAGGAGGCTTTTCTCTCTCCTCTTATTAACAAAGGTGAGAGGATAAAATCTCTCTCTCTCTCTCTCTCTCTCTCTCTCTCTCTCTCTCTCGCTCTCGCTCTCTCGCTCTCTCGCTCTGTTTTAGGTTTCTTTTAATTCATCCGTTTAGGAGAGGAGTACAGCATCGGTTCAGCCACGGACCTCACTGAGACCAGTTCGATGGTGGATGGTGATTGGACGATGGTCGATGAGAATTTCTCCACCCTCAGTCTCAGCCAATCAGAGCTGGAGCACATCTCTATGGAGCTGGCCAATAAAGGGCCGCACAAGAGTCAAGTGCAGCTCCGGTGAGTCTTCATGAGATCATCAACCGATAGCCAATCAAATCACTGACTGTGTTTGACATGACAAGGTGCCTAAAGTGCTTGAAACGCTTGAAAACAGGCATATTTATGAAAAGGTACTTGAAAAGCGCTTGATTTATTGAAAGACAATATATGTGAAATTAGTGTTTAATTTGATTGATAAAACAATCTTTTCACACTAAATGAACGCTGAGGTCCGTCTGATATTGATATAGAGGCATTTCTCATGGCTATGAGTGTGATATTGCTCATAAATCTCTAAGGATATGATACAGCTTTCATTCTTCAGCTCAATCATATATTCATCAGTTTGAACAAGGAAAGCGATATCTTTGTCATAGTTTCCTTTCAGTGGTTAAAGTTTCCACAGTCATTGCATCTGCTGCACTTTATTTGTACCATTTTATTTCATTAGTTTATTTTTGTTTATCTGTTTACCTTTTTTAGAATTTGAAAGATATTAAAGATATTGTTTGATAAGTGAGATCTATGATTGTAGTCCTTGAAAACCAAAAAAGTAGAGCTTGAAAAGTCCTTGAATTTCCTCTTACAGTGTCTGTACGAACCCTGGTTATCATGCATGCTCTCGTGTGTGTGTGTGTGTGTGTGTGTGTGTGTGTGTGTGTGTGTTCCTCAGGTATCTCCTGCACGTGTTCATGGAGGCGGGCTGTCTGGAGTGGTGTGTGATCATCGGGCTGATCTTACGGGACGCCAGCGTGATCAAGCAGGTCGTGGGCTTCTTGGACAGTCCAGAGGTCCCGGCAGAGACGGTGCAGAGCATCAGAGCCGGGCTGATGGCGGTCGACCTCTGGGTCTCGTCTGATTGGTCAGTGTTACACGGCTCGGATACACTGAGAAAATCAAATGATGACGAAAACGTAGATATACACTACCGTTGAAAGTTTGGGGTCGGCAAGATTTACTTATGTTACTGAAAGAAGTCTCTTCTCATTTATTTGACCAAAAATACATTAAACAATTATTACAATTTAAAATATCTGTAATATTCTATGGAAGCTTGTTTCCGTCACAGAAGAAAAAATAAAATTGCGTAATTGCGACTTTTTATCTCATAATTTAGTTTTTTTTTTATCACAGTTGTGAGTTTTTATCTCAGAATTGAATGATTATGTCTCGCAATTCTGACTTAATTGCGAGTTCTGGCAAACTTGTGATTGACTTTTTAAGTCGCAATTCTGAAGAAATGATTTGTTTACTTAGAATTGAGTTTATATCCTACAATTTTGAGAAAAGATGTCAGAACTCACAATTAAGTCAGAATATTAACTCGCGATTGTGAGATTGTCACAATTATCTTTTAAAATGTTTTATTCTGTGACGGAAACAAGCTTCCATAGTTTTCATGTGAATATATGAATTTTCAGCATCATTACTCCTTCAGAAATCATTCTATTATGATGATTTGATGCTCAAGAATCATTTATGATTATCAATGTTTCATATTTTTGTGATACATTGATGCATTTTATTTTTCAGGATTCTTTGATGAATAAAGTTCAAAAGAACAGCAAAATAGTGTTAAAATTGAATCAAAAAAGGGTCGTAATTACTCTCACAATTAAAAGTCATAATTTAGTTAGTCACTTTTGATCACTTCAATGCATCCTTGCTGAAGAAAAGCAAGAGAAGAGTTCTCACTGAGCTCAACGGCAGCATGTCATTTTATTATTTTTTCCATCTTTGATATTTTGGATTTGGACTGCAGTGCCGACCTCGACCACTAGCTGTCATTCTTACAGACTGCACCTTTAACTAGAATAGGAAACTAATGTTAACTAACGAACCTTATTGTACAGTGTTACCCATAACCCATGTATAATGTTTAAGAAGTTTCACTCATTGACTAATGTTGCAATGGATGTGTTTATTTCATGATATACTCACTGACTTCCTCTCTGATGTCATTTCCTGTCAGTTTGGGCTACAAGCCGTTCCTGCACCTGATTGGCCCGCAGCTGCTGAAGCTCTCAGAGGTTCCTGAGGAGCCGGTTCAGCCCGAGCCGTTCCAGCCGAGCGGGGCCTCGGAGCCCGAGCCCAGAGCCGAGGACGCCCGCGGGGTCGTGACCTCTGCCCACCCGCTGCGACCCCGCGGGGCCGTGACCTCTGCCCACCCGCTGCCCCTGGACGGCCCCTGTGGAGCCAGCGCTCGACCCCTGGAGGACACGCCCGAGGAGCCCGCGCAGCAGGAGGCCCTGGAGGAGGGGGCGTACGACTGCACACTCTCATGAGTGTGTGTGTGTGTGTGAGAGACGCTGGATGAGGGCTCGTACGACTGCACTCTCTCATGACCAGTTACGTGTGTGTGTGTTTGTGTGTGTGTTGTCAAAAATACAGACTTGGGTACCAAGTCGGTACTGAAATTTTAAAATTGGGACTCTTCGAGCGCTGATGAGCGGAATCATAAACGCCTCTGATTGGCCGTTGTGTTCACGCTCATCATACTTGTCTGTGATTGGCTGCAGTGATCAACGCACTGGAGTGTTTGAAAGCACACGCAGGACCGATCCGCTCAGACGCCTGCTTTCAAACGCTCGTGTGTGTGTGTGTGTGAAGAGCCTCATTGATGTGTATTTACAACATGAAGCGCTGATCATTGTAGCCAATCACAGACAGATCTGATGAGCTCGTGAACACAACGGCCAATCAGAGGTGTTTATGATTCTGCTCATCAGCGCTCAGTCACAATTTTAAAATTTCAGTACCGACTTGGTAGTGAAGTCGGTACTTTAGAGAACACTAGTGTGTGTATGTGTGTGAGCCGCTGGACAAGGGGTCGTACGACTGCACACTCTCATGACCCGTCTGTGCTGCTCTGTGACCGGTTACGTGTGTGTGTGTGTGTGTGTGTGTGTGTGTGTCTTTTTATTTGATTGCGGCTCCATCCAGACTGCAGTGTCGTGTGTGTTTTGCAGTGTTTTCTCCATCCTGTGGTCAAATGCGGCGTCATGTTTTTCTCTCTCTTCACTTTAACACTGCAACAAAATAATAATAATATTTGGTATTATTGTCTTATTTTGCTTTTGTATTTTCCAGCACAAATATCTACATTTTCTTAAATCAAGACACATTTACTGGAGAAGCAGCAGAAGGACTGAAGAGGAGTCACACACATCAGATATCTGTGCTTGTTTTAAACACAAACTTCTCTTTAATAAGATATTAAGTGTTGGTTTCAGATTCTAAGTTTAAAACAGGCGTAATCAAACTCAGATGTTGTTTATTTCTCAACATTATTTTACAGCCAAGATGAAAAAAAATCTGTTACTGATATTATTAGATGTGCAGTTTCATCACTATATTAGATATATTTTCTTGAATTAAGTATACATTTTTGATCATTTACCGGTAAGTTGTTTTATTGTAAATCGAGACTTAATCTTCAGTCATTTCGCTTCTTCTCCAGTAAATGTCTGGATTTAAGAATGTTTGGATATTTGTGCTGGAAAACAAGACGGAAACAAAACTCAAAATAAGACAAAATTAGAACGAATTATTTTATTTTTATTTTTTGCAGTGTCGTTACAACATCAGCTCTCACAGCCAGCTTTACACCAAATCATGATTTCATCAAACACACACACACACTCTCAAACACACACACACTCACTCACACACACACACACACACACTCACGCACACACACACACACACACACACACACACACTCAAACACTCACTCACACACACACACACTCACTCTCACACACTCACTCACTCACTCTCTCACACACACACACACACACACACTCTCAAACACACACATACACACACGCACACGTTTCTCCCTTCATGAGTCAGATGTCGTGTTTATCACAATGATATATTTTTTTGTTTGTTTAGTTTTTGCTCTGTCTTCATGTTTTAAAGTTCATCATGAAATATCAGCCCTTGTTTTATCGGATGCAGATCTCCATCTGAGGAAGACTGACCCGTTTGACCCTCGTTGACCTCTCAGATCTCCATCGTGTGTGTGTGTGTCGTCTTCTCTTCACACTGCAGGTTTAGCTGTTTTTAAGGTGTAAAGCGTCCAACACTATATTCTTCTTCTTCTGCTCGTGTTCCTGATGTGGAGGAGGCGTCGGGAATCTCCCGATGACCGGCATCTTTACTCCACAGCCGGGATGATCATGTCATTAATCTGAAACGTGCGGTGTGTCATCACTATATCCCGACTGACAGCATTACTGCTTTTTCTCCTGAATTGTTGCAGTTTTACGTTTATTTATTTGAGGAGCATCTGGACAAAGAGACGGACGTGTTCTTTGGTTTCAGGGAGTGATTTGTGTGTGTTTTCCAGCATCTGAACGGCATCAGTATTAAACGAGTGTTCAGTGTTCGTCTTCATGAACGGACCAAATCATCTACGCTTATGGAATGCCTTCGTATTATGATTATTATTCTAGTTCTTATGCATCATTGACAGTCGTCGTCCGAGTATTTAGCAGCTTTAATGAGACGCTTCTTTATTTTAATGTTTTATTTCCCCCTGAACGGCTCGAACGAGCAGCTTAATCCAGTCCGAGGCGGTTTAAACCGGTTCAAACCAGCTGACAAGTGCCCGAATCCCAGTAAAACCAGCGCTTTCTTCTCCTCCTGACGCAGGTTTATGTTCTCATGAGGAACATACGCAGTGATGATCATGATATTCACAAACCAAAGAGCGTCTGGATGTGTGTGTGTGAGATTCACTGACATGTTCATGGTACAGATTACCCACAATCCCTCTGTCCCGCTGACGTCACTGGACTGATGTTGAGCTGGAGGGTTTTATCTGGACGTTTCTTCTCAATGAAGTGTACAGAGAGAGTTTGCTGTACAATAACTTTTCTACTCAGTTTTCTATATTTCCTGTACATAAAGAACAATAAATTATTTTTTAAACATCACGTGATCTGTATGTTTTCAGGAATCTTCATATGGAGACAGTAGCAGAAATTAATACTTTTATTCATCAAAGACACATTAAATGTAGCAAAAGTGGCATTTATAATGTTACAAAAGATTCTATTGCAAATAAATGCTGCTCTTTTCAACTTGATTTCACAGTTTGCATAATCATATGAAGCTGTTTTCAACACTGACAATAATCATAAATGTTAATGAGCATCAGATCATCATATTAGAATGATTTCTGGAGGATCATGTGACACTGAAGACTGGAGTAATGATGCTGGAAATTCAGCTTTGATCACAGGAATAAATTACACTTTACTATCACATAGAAAACAGCTGATTTACATTATAATAATATTTGTTTTAAAAATTACTGTATTTTTGATCAGATAAATCCAGTCTTGGTGAGCAGAAGAGACTTCAGAAAACATTCAAAATCTTGCTGAGGCTAAAAATAGCTTCATACTAAGTATAAATATTAAAATTGTTGATTAACTGAACAAATGAAGGAATGAAAAATAGACAAATGACAGGAGACAGAAAATGATTTTGTCATAGAAAATTGATTTGTCTTGCAAGAACAATTCAGTGCAGCATATGAGACTATAAAATAACAATCAGAACCAGACAAGCGAAGACAGGAACTCAAACTATGACAATTATTACACACAATTTGTTGACGTCAGAACAACAGAGTGTGTGTGTGTGTGTCAGTTTGAATCATCAGAATACGACAAACTCTTCATCTTTACCGATGAAGAGTCACATTTTATCCTTAATTCTTCAGAGTGGATGTTATAATGAATTATTCTGTGTATAATTGCTGTAGTTTGTCAGACATGCAAATGTAACGAGCAAGGTTTTTAGTAAAAGCTCCCATAAGACCTTGATGTCTAGCATTAATACATATTTAAAAAAGCAGAATAACAAAATAATTCTCATTGAACAAATATCATCCCAAATAAAAACACAAAAGCAGGTTATTATAATCATCAACAGCATTAATCAAACATTCACTAGCTTATTTGAAATCTGAGACTAAGAACCACTTGCTTGACTTGAAATTAGTTTGAGATTTTACAATCAAAAAGTGCTCGATTCATTAGACAAAAGCAACCCGATCTCAAGCTCATCGAACATGAACATCGTCAAATAACCATCAGAAATGTAATTACAGCAGCATGAATTATTATAATCTGCCAACACTTTACAATAACGCTCAATCTGTTAACTACACTCATAATCTTAACTTTAATTTCAAAGTACCGTGTCTATTAATGCGTAAAGCTACAGTCTAGTTATATTTTTTAATCCTATATGTGAGCAATAGAATAATCATATTCATCCAGAACCACAACAATGTTCTTCCACTAAATGCATGCAGTTTTATTTCTGACCACTAGAGGGCCTAGAGTTGCAGAAATGCACCAGTTGTGTTAATAAATGCTGTAAAAATATTGTTAGTTGATGTTAGCGAAAGCAACAGATGAGACATTATTGTAAAGTGTGTGTGAAACTGTCAGTTTAATCTCTGGAAAGAGCTTGAAATCATTCTAATGCTATAATGAGATCAACATTCACTGTAAATCCAGTTCAGTCCTGTCGCACTCAATCTTTATTATAAGAACCATTCAAACATTAGGTACCATCCATCCTGAAACTCAAGTAAACCTGCAGGAACTTCATCCATCAGGCGAATAAAGACTCTGAAGTTTGCATTTACTGTAGTAATAATAATAATAATAATAATAATAATAATAAAAGAGTTATTAATACAGGTAATTTTTAAGACTTTAAATCCAGTTCAATCCAGAAGAAGCTTGACACCGTTTTTCTGCTGCAACAATGATACAAAAATAAAAAAAAACATACACATGAACAATTGTCCGATGCTAAAAAAAACGATTAAATAAAAAAAGCACTTGTGTTTGAAGGTTTTGCATGTGTTTGTTTGGATCCAGCTGAATATGTGCGTTTGAACTCAATCTGAAAATAAAACTGCACATAAAACACCAAGAACGAGTAAAACGGCTCGTTCACGTCACGTCTGAATGACCGTCATCATCACGAGATCACCGACAGGAAATGACATCGTCAGCGCAAGGATCTGTTGACTCGTGATTCTGACATGACGTGATTGATTGAAAACTCGTTGTGTTTGTTCCATTGGAACCAGTGAATCTCTCAGTGGGAGAGACGTGAAGCTACAAGACCAGCTGAAACCACTTCAGTCACATGACCACAGAAACACTGATACAACCAATATCAAGAAACTGCTCGAGATCATGTGACCGTCACATTTCACCTATAAATTGAAATTGCGCTATTTTTATGACAATTAAACACCTTCTGTCCAAATCTAACTTTTGCCAAAAAAAAAAAAAAGATTTATTATTTTTTAAATTTCTAAGTATTAATAAACCATGGTAGTATTTGTTGTTTTACTGCAGCATTTTTAGTTTAAATTATTTGAATTCCAAAAACAAAAAGTAAATTATTTTTTTAGAAATATTATTGTACTTTTAGTTTTTTTGTAATTCTCATTATTTCTGTCATGGCATTTTATTATGAAATTATGAAAATTACATTTTAAACTATTAAACCTAGAAAAAAAAAAACGTAAAAAAAAATATATTTTTAATTAAAACTAAAAGTAAATGAAATAATTTTAAAAAATCATTTTATCTCAATGAAACAATGAAAATTAAAAAAAATTAAATTAAAAAAATGTTGCATGATAATTAAACACATTTTATCCCAAAGTAAAAATCTTAACTGTTTTAAAGTAGGCTTAATTTTCATTTAAATGTAATTGCATTTTTTTTCCTTTTGATTTTGTGTTGAAATATGACCCAGATAAATAAAATAAAATAAAATAAAATAAATAAAACACTGTGCGTTGGTTGATGTGAATGAAGGAGCTCGTACGTGTTCACGGGTCCGCAGTGAGCGGCATAAGTGTGAGTGTGTGTGTGTGTGAGAGTGTGTGTGTGACTGCATGTGTGTGTGTGTGTGTGTGTGTGTGTGTGTGTGTGTGTGTGTGTGTGTGTGTGTGTGAGAGAGAGAGAGAGATCAGGGCCCTCAGTATCTGTACATGTGGTATGTGCTGATCCATGAGGATGGGAAGGTCCAGTCTGGGAATCTCTTCAGGAACGACTCCAGCGGGTCGGAGCGTCGGTCCGGACCGGAGAAATAATGAGCGGAGACGGCCAGAGAGATCGAGCCCTCGTCAGGAGACGCGTCTGAAGCTGTGGGTGACTGAAGACGAGACACACACATCACACACACTATACACACCTCCCAATCACATCAACTCACACTATACACACCTTCCAATCACATCACACACACTATACACACACTCCTCAGGGTAAATCTGTGGTTCCTGAGCTCAAACTCACCTGCATCTCGAACCAGAAGCTCCAGGCCGGAGCGTGGAGGCCGTGAGAGTAGAATATGAAGTATTCCCCGCTGAGGTCGAACTGGGGCGTCCCGTCACCGAATGACCATCCGCTCAGAGACACGCCGGCGTCAGGCAGAAGATACAGCGACATGTGGGTCGGGCCTGAGACAGAACAACAGTGTAAACGTGGAGATTATTCATGATTATTAACAGAGTGTTTGTGAGTCTGATCTATATGAGTATGTATGTATGTATGTATCGATGGATGTATGGATGTATGGATGTATGGATGGATGTATGGATGTATGGATGTATGGATGGATGCATGGAAGGATGGATGGATGGATGTATGGATGGATGGATGTATGGATGCATGTATGGATGGATGCATGTATGTATGCATGGAAGGATGTGTAGATGTATGCATGTGTGTATGCATGTATGTTTGTATGTATGTATGTATGGATGGATGGATGGATGGATGGATGCATGTACTGTATGTATGTATGCATGTATGGATGTGTATATATGTATGGACGGATGAATGGATGTATTTATAAAACAGTTAAAAATGGTAATATTTGTGATATATTTTAAATTAACGCAGTTTTATAATTAAAAACTGTTTTTGAAGAATATCAACATTCATTATTATATTTCATGAAAATCCTTTTAGTCTGACGTCTCACCTTTGACCTCAAAAGTCATTTTAACGCTTCCCTGTTCGGTCTCCTGTCTGGATACGAGCCGGAACTCCAGCGGAGCTTCAGGAGAGACTTCAGGAGCCGGGAGATACCAGTTCTTCCTGAAACAGGGAGAGACAGACATCATGAGGTTCAACCTTCCGGTCTCTCTCTCGAATCAACACTGAAGAGACTTAAAGGGGGGGTGAAATGCTATTTCATGCATACTGAGTTTTTTACACTGTTAAAGAGTTGGATTCCCATGCTAAACATGGACAAAGTTTCAAAAATTAAATTGTACGTTTGAAGGAGTATTTCTGTGCCAAAAATTGTCCTTCTGGTTTGTCACAAGTTTCGGAAAGTTTTTTTCGAGTATGGATCTTCGTGACGTCAGATGGGGCGGAATTTCCTTATATGGGTCCTAAGGGCACTTCTCCGGTAAGATCGCGGCCGCGCGCGCACTCGTAGACCAGAGCAAGAGAGTGAAAGCAGTACCTCATCTAAGCGCTATGCTCGGCTTTAGGGAAGTCAGTGTCACCAAAGAAGTGGGTTTTTGGTTGGCAGGGCAAGACAATCCTGCACAGATTCCCAAAGAACCCAGCGTTAAGGGAATAGTGGATGCAGTTTGTTTTTCCGGGGCAAAAACGAGTTGAGCAAGACTGTTTCCCTGCATTTCGACGATGATTGTTTTATAAACAAAGCCCAGATTGACGGATTTGCAGATCGTCTAATGCTTAAGGATCGAGCAGTCACAATGATAAAGGTCCGCAGTCGTGCGTTGGAACCGGACGGTGAGTAAAACTGTTGAACAAATGTCTCTGTGTGTTGTTAACGTTACTAGCTCGGCGCGTTAGCACAGCTTTAGCACATCGCCCACACGGCCCGCCCCCAGCCGCTCGGTTTTTTCCGGAAAGACTCGGTACAGTCTATCTTTCACTTATAAATATAATAAAACTAAAGACTTTTTGGAGATATGAACGATGCAAATGCAATACTACTCTATAGGTACTCAAGATTAACAGGAGATTGAGTGAAAATGAGCATTTCACCCCCCCTTTAAACTGCAGTTCATCATCTGGCCACTAGAGACCGGCTGCAGAAGAGACTCAATCCCATAAACCCTCATGTTAAAATGAACAACTTCACAGCAGAAAAAAACATGTTTACAGCCTGGTGCAAAAAGTGGTTTTAGTCTATATTGCTAATTTTTCCCTTCATGAAAACTGTGAGGGGGGTGAATATTTTTATAACTCATCCATTTAAATTATATTAAGCCTTAAATGTGTGCATTATTAAGGGCGTGGCTACTTGATTGACAGGTGGATTGCCGCTGATGTCACTACTAGCCGTTTGTCTGCTGCCTTTCGGTGTAATTTGTTTGTCATGATTCTCTGATTGGTGGAGATTTCTCTGCAGAATCATGGGTAATGTAGTTTTTCACCAGGAATTATGATCCTAAATGTGATTTTTCGGTTATCGAGTGACGCGCTGCCAAGATGGCGACGGCCGGCTCCGCCCACTTTGGGCTTCAATAATGCTCTTCAGAAACACTACGGGTGACGTCACGCACTCTACGTCCACATTTCTTTACAGTCTACGGGTTTAACGCCGCACATCATCCGATCCTCCGAGCTTCACTCACTTGACCAGGAACTTGACCGGGAGGAACCATGGGAATCCGCAGTAGGGCAGCTGGTCCTGGCAGTGTGTGCGGATGCTGTCGTTGATCTCTGGGATGTGAGGAGTGACGTGCTGCATCCCGGTGTAATCCAGACTGTTGATCCATAATCCCGAGTCGGAGCTCTGCAGCGATCCGTCCAGCGCGTGGAACCTGCGTGTGGTGTGCTGAAAACACACACACACAACCAGTGTTGGGGAAAGTAATACATTGCAATATTGCGTTACTTAGTTAAAAAATTTTTTTTAAATAATGCGTTACATTACTTTTGCATTACTTTTTTTCCACCTGGGCTGGGCTTGTTTTTTCATAACAAAAAAGTAATATTTCTGGGCAAATGTAAAGACCCTTTCACAGCTAAAGTGAAATAATAAGCCTCAGGCTGAAGGAAATGCAGATTCACTTGTGTACAGTAGAGTACAATAGAGTACAGTACGGTAGAGATAGAGTAGAGTGCAGTAGAGTACAGTAGAGTACGGTAGAGTACGGTAGAGGTAGTGTACAGTAGAGTACAGTAGAGTACAGTAGAGTACGGTAGAGTACAGTAGAGGTAGAGTGCGGTAGCGTGCAATAGAGTACGGTAGAGGTAGTGTACAGTAGAGTACAGTAGAGGTAGAGTACGGTAGAGGTAGAGTACAGTAGCGTACGGTAGAGGTAGTGTACAGTAGAGTACGATAGAGGTAGAGTACAGTAGAGTACGGTAGAGGTAGTGTACAGTAGAGTACAGTAGAGTACGGTAGAGGTAGTGTACAGTAGAGTACGGTAGAGGTAGAGTACAGTAGAGTACGGTAGAGGTAGTGTACAGTAGAGTACGGTAGAGTACGGTAGAGGTAGAGTGCGGTAGAGTACAATAGAGTACGGTAGAGGTAGTGTACAGTAGAGTACAGTAGAGGTAGAGTACGGTAGAGGTAGAGTACAGTAGAGTACAGTAGAGGTAGAGTACGGTAGAGTACGGTAGAGGTAGAGTACAGTAGAGTACGGTAGAGGTAGAGTACAGTAGAGTACGGTAGAGGTAGTGTACAGTAGAGTACAGTAGAGTACGGTAGAGATAGTGTACAGTAGAGTACAGTAGAGTACGGTAGAGTACAGTAGAGGTAGAGTGCGGTAGAGTACAATAGAGTACGGTAGAGGTAGTGTACAGTAGAGTACAGTAGAGGTAGAGTACGGTAGAGGTAGAGTACAGTAGAGTACAGTAGAGGTAGAGTACGGTAGAGTACGGTAGAGGTAGAGTACAGTAGAGTACGGTAGAGGTAGAGTACAGTAGAGCGCAGTAGAGGTACAGTACAGTAGAGTACAGTAGAGGTAGAGTACAGTAGAGGTAGTGTACAGTAGAGCACAGTAGAGGTAGAGTACAGTAGAGGTAGTGTACAGTAGAGTACAGTTGAGGTAGAGTACGGTAGAGGTACAGTACAGTAGAGTACGGTAGAGGTAGTGTACAGTAGAGTACAGTAGAGTACGGTAGAGGTAGTGTACAGTAGAGTACGGTAGAGGTAGAGTGCGGTAGAGTACAATAGAGTACGGTAGAGGTAGTGTACAGTAGAGGTAGAGTACGGTAGAGGTAGAGTACAGTAGAGGTAGAGTACAGTAGAGACCAGTTGAGGTAGAGTACAGTAGAGCGCAGTAGAGGTAGAGTACAATAGAGTACGGTAGAGGTAGAGTACAATAGAGTACGGTAGAGGTAGTGTACAGTAGAGTACAGTTGAGGTAGAGTACGGTAGAGGTAGAGTACAGTAGAGTACAGTAGAGGTAGTGTACAGTAGAGGTAGAGTACAGTAGAGTACAGTAGAGGTAGAGTACGGTAGAGGTAGAGTACAATAGTGTACAGTAGAGGTAGTGTACAGTAGAGTACAGTTGAGGTAGAGTACGGTAGAGGTAGAGTACAATAGAGTACGGTAGAGGTAGTGTACAGTAGAGTACAGTAGAGTACGGTAGAGTACAGTACGGTAGAGATAGAGTAGAGTGCAGTAGAGTACAGTAGAGTGCAGTAGAGTACAGTACGGTAGAGATAGAGTAGAGTACAGTAGAGTGCAGTAGAGTACAGTAGAGTAGAAAAGAGTACAGTCGTGTATAGAAGATGTAGAGTACAGTATAGTAGAGTACAGTAGAGAAGAGTACAGTAGAATAGAGTACAGTACAGTAGAGGGCGCCGCTCAAGCAAACCTTTAAGCTGCTGTTCAGGATAACAGAAGAATAGGATGCAGGAGAAGAAAGTTTAACTAAGTTTAAAAAAATCTATAGTCATTTTTGCTTACGGTTTAACCGTATCATCGAAGGTCAGAAGCAAGTACATTGGTCAATAAAGTGAGATTAAATGCATAAAAATGTAGTGGATGTATTAGAGGTTTGCATAGTATTCTGATTCTGCATTTCACTGATTTTATTAATTTTGAGGAACATTGAATCTTTTTTTGTGTGCAAGTGAGATGAGGAAATGCTCACATTTAGCCTAGAACTACAATCACAATGATGGTATGTTTACACAATGTTCAATGTTTACACACACACACGCACACACACATACAACGCCTCCACTTCAGTTTGTCAATAAATGGGAAAACAAAGTAACTTGCATTGCTTATTTGAAAAAGTAATCTGATTACGTAACTCAAGTTACTTGGAATGAGTTACCCCCAACACTGGACACAACTACTGTAATAATCCATTCAGATGTGCATCATGTTAAAATAAAATTAAAATATATATATTTTGTTTGCAACTAGGTGAAATAATGAATATATATATAATATATATATATATATATATATATATATATATATATATATATATATATATATACCAGTAAATATATAAAAACGTAAACTTATTGTCAGGTAATGCTTATTTTATTTCACGTCAGGACAATATTTCATGTTTGAGCTTCAGTAAACTCTAATAACGGATCAGCGATGACGATACCTGGACAAAGACTCGTTTGGGTCGCGGGCTGGACGGGTCACCAGAGTACGGGAAGAACAGACCACAGCAGACCAGAACAAACATCAGCGTGAACACTGACCCCAGACCAGCCAACATCCGCTTCGTGCTGCGAGACAGATAGATGAAATGCATCTGGAGAGAGAGAGAGACAGAGGCAGAGAGTGGGAGAGAGAGAGAGTGTTTCAGAAACTAATTTT